>NW_027441537.1:0-160529 GCF_964195595.1 Calonectris borealis
GCTGGTGTCGGAAAACGCCCCGTCCCTTCCTTACAGCACCGCTGCCGGGAGATAACCCCGTGAGGCTGCAGGACAAGGGCGCGCCGTAATCGGCATCTACGCTCACGGATCCGCCGCCACAGCTCCAGCCCTTGCGCTGCTGCTGCTGCTGCGCATCTCGCTCGCTTGGCCGATAAAGCTGAAAGTGAAGCGTAAAACTTTGAAGAGTAAAATGAAAAAGAAAGAACAAATCTCAGCAATTCATTTTATGTAAACGTACGCGCACCTTTTTAGCATACGTACAATGAGAAGGCTTGTACCGTAAAAGTATTTCATTTTCCTTTTGCGTTAATTGAAATTGCGTAGCTGTGAATTCATGCCGTTAAATTATCTACCTCCAAACTACACAGCTATCGTTTGACCAGGGGTTTTGCGTGCGTTACGTGACTAGGAGCGGCGCCGAGACCGATGATACCAAACTGCCGGGGAAAGGCGCCGTCGAAAGCGAGACAGAAATAAAGGACTTCAGAGCGCTCTGCCAAAAGATCGGGAAAAAAGCCCGTAACGTTCAGTTGCCTCTCTTTTGAAACGTTTAGAGCAACTACCCAACTGCTTAAGCACGCCTAATAAATTATACGCTACGGCTATTCGGCAGTTGCAGTTTAAACAACGCAAGTCAGTTTGGAAGTTATACAATTTTAACTTTCTTTTTAAAATTTCATTTACGATAGAAAAATCAGTGAGATAAGAGATCTCCCGTATGGTTTTACTCTTTTTTTTGGGGGGGGGTGGGGGGGGTGGGGGCAGGCGGTGGGGAATATCAAATCCCCGGTGCTGCAATACATCAGGCTACCAAAAAGGACTGGCAGGTTTGCTAACGCTGTTGGCCGTAGCCGAGCGTGCGGAGGAACGCGTCTTTACGATCTCTCGACCGTTACACCCGAGAACCAAAGATCAGCCGTACGTCGACTATCGGAAGACGTGCTGCGCTTGGGTCTGTGCAAGGAAATCGGCTTACCCCTTTTTTTTTTTTTCCAGAGAGAGAGAGCGAAAAGTCTCCTTGCGGATGACTTCTACTGCCGAGCACGTCATCTCTGAAGATCCATTCTGATGGGAAGTTCGTAAAAGGCAACTCCTTTGAACGAGAAAGATTTCCATTCTGGAAAATCTCTTTCCACCCAAAGTCAAAATTACGCGCTGCAGGTTAAGGAAAAAGGACGCGACAGAAGCAGTAACTCACCAAAACCGCATCAGGACTCTCTGTCGCTAGTTACGAGGCTGCTACCGCTTCTCGGGAAAGCCTGGAAAACGCACCGAAGCGACACCGATTTGTCCCGTGTTGTCCGCGCCTCTTCTTTGACCTTGATTGCTTTTAGCACAGATGCTAGCATCTCAGTAAGGTGTTCGAGTGCTCCTGTAAGGCATTTTAAACACTGACTGACTGAAAAAGCCTAAAGCTTTTATCGTGAAAACAAAGCCTGTTTCTCCCGAACATCCCAACTCTTACAAACGGTTCCTTTCCTCTTCTAGTCCAACGTTATTTTCACAGCACCCTTTCATAGCAAGCGCACAGAAACAGAAGACCGTGCTTGCAGGAAGAGAAAACAGACGGAGGGCAGCAAGCTTTGCATAGGCGTACCACGCTCCAGAACAGACCTCCTTTATTTTTAGTATTCGCGTTAAAATATTTCACATTAAAAAATCACATAGAAGGAGAGCTGCCACGTTCCTCGTGTTAACTGTAAAGTCCGTGCTACAAGCACCTTAGGAAAAATGCAGACACGTATCACAGGCCTACCTTGTACTTGCAGACCACTAGGGATCCTTTCCATCTGTCTCGTACTTTCACGGCAGTTGACGTTCTGCTGAGAGGAAAGGAAAAAAAAAACAAACAACGTTTAGCACAAAGCTTCCTTTGCCGTGAAGAGAACAACTGAGTGGAGGAGAAAGTATTTGGCATCGTCTTTGGTGCAGTTGTTGAGACAGGCCACTAGAACTTCTGCACGTTTTAGACAACCGTGCCTTTTTTTTGGCTCATCGGCAGCTTTAGTTTCGCTAGAACTCACTTTCCTAGAGACGCGCAGGTGACGGGCACAGGTACCTACGTACGTTTTCTCAAGCCTAAGTAGAGCCGCGATTTCCTCACCCGATACGTCCCAAGTGGAGTATTTTTGTTAAAGAGTACGGCAACCCATCCGTCCTCGCAAACTCGCTGCGAAAGAGGAATCCTTTTTTCCAGGCCGTTTCTCCAAACAGTCGAGATCTTTGAAAACCGCAGTTGTTTTAAAACATTTGGAGCACGTTGCCAAACAACGCTTGGCAGCAAGACTTTGACGTGTTTGACGCACGCAAATCTGGGGTAACTCGCTACTTGCTTCCTGTTGTCGTTGTTCTTCCTTCAGAAATTCTACTTGTAGCCAAGTTATTCGCTACTGGTTCAAGCATTTACCTTCCAGCTATTACCAGCGCGTTTACACAGGCGAGGAACTAAATCGCTCTTCTAAAACTACCCGAGTGAAAATGACAGCCACGAAAGAGGAGTGACAGAGAAGGAAAGGAGAGGTCAGGCAGCAAGAGAGCTCTGCAGGCTGCCACCAGTCAACATCGCACTCTTAAGGAAAAACAAACAAACAAACAAACAAACAAAAAACCAAACAAAAAAAACCCCAAAACACACAAACACAAAAACCAACAACAAAACAAAACTTTGACGTTGTACCTTTCTTTTCTTTTGGAGCTCGTCCCTGTCTCAGCTGATCGTCTCGACAGAGCACAAAGTGCAGATGATCCGTATCCCGATGACATCTGCACGCGATGAACACGTGTTCAGAAATAGTCCAGATCTGTAAGACTGGTGTCATTTGTGTGGTTCCAAGCATCATAACTCCATTTTACTGACCAATGCATTTGTGAGGAAACTAAGTAGCTTTTAAACGTAGCCTCTCCTTGGGGAGAAAAATGCGTTAGGGAGTGAAAAAAAGGATGATTCAGAGCTCCCAACCATGACGGAGCAGCGGGAAAACTAATGAAAGTGAAGACCAACAGCAGCAACGTGAAGCGGCATTTGGCTTCAATTCTGATCACGTACTTAAGCGGCTCTCCAAGTCTATACCTCCATCCTATGAACGACTAGCCCTTTTTTGGAAGGACCAACTTTTGTCCTTCAAAGTGCTAGATTGAAGACTCCTCTGAACAGAATGTGGATTGAGCCACAGGACAACATGCCATCGACGCTCTAATGAAAAAAAAATCACGTAAAAATCAAGTTGAAATATCAGCTTCCATCGTGTCTCATTCATTACGTTTCTAGTAGTACCTGGGTGCTCCAAAATTCACTCTCCTGACACCACGTAGTACTACAAATTGAGTTACGCAGGTAAAAATAAAAGGCTCTTTCCAACCTGCCCGTAAAATCAGTACGAACAAACAGAAGAGAAACACTTGACCCTAAAGAAGGTCACAGGCAGCTCTTAATTTATCGTAGGTGAAAGCTCATTCTTTTCCCTGAAAGGAAAACGCTCGTAACTACCCAGGGACCGATTCGGGAACGAGGCACGCGCGCTCTGTTAACGGCAACTGTTCATCAGCTTTTCTGCACCGGCACAAATTTGCCTTTTCCCTGGGTTTGACGTGGAGCACCTGCAGCGTCCTTGAACGCGCCAATGTTTCTCCCCGCTCCCCCGGCCCCCCACGTGCCATTACCTGAGCAGCAAGCGGCATCAGCCACGCAGGATTTTCTTCACGTGACGCAGAAGGTGACGCTGGGAAAAGAGGAGGCACAAAATGAACCTGTTTGTCACACCCAGCCAACGGTGAAAACCCAGGGAAGGATTCTGCCGTGCGGGGCCGGGCTGTGCACCCCCGGAGCTCCAGCCGGCCGGTTTCGCTCCCCTTTGCCGGGTACCGGGGAGACACCGCCGCCTCGTGCTGCCGCCTGCCCCCCGGGGAGAGCCGGGGGACCCCCACCTCACTTCAGCCCTCGGGAACGGGTCCGGGAGAGACCCTCCACGCAAAGAGAGCGGATCCACGCGTGGCGTGGATTTAATCCCCGAGGGAAGAGGCCGGGCTCCCCGCTGGCAGAAGGACAACTCGCCTCCCTGCCGCTCGGAGCGCCTTGCCGGGGACAGCCCTGCCTGCGCCTGGCTGCTCTTCAGCCGTGCTGGGAGTGCAGTCTGGCCGACGGATGCTCCGGCAAACAGACACGGCAGCGAATCGCAGCTCCCGCTCGTTACAGCTGCTGGTAATTTTGCCTCTGGCTAAGGCATGCCCCAGACAGCGGACACCTCGTCTCGTTCCAGCTCCTGCTTGCTACGGTTCCGGCTAATCGAAGCTCCAGCTCTGCACCGTTGATTTCAGCTCCTTCTCCTTACAAGCTCCAGCTATTTGCAACAGCCTGGGCTTTTGACAAGGTCGTAAACCAACCGCCGTCAAAACTCGACTATTAGGATTAAATATCATAGTTGGACATTGTATAAGCATTAATGAGTTTGTACGACTAATTAGTTAATAACTATTCTAAGCAGTCGACAAGCAAGAGCTGGACTCGAAGAGGGCGTGCGGGGTCTGAAAAGCAGAGACCGCCTCTTCCCCCCAGAGACCACCGCAGACGTTGAGTTGGGCCTGGTGCATGCCGGCCTCCCGCACTTCGGGGTCCAGCAGGACCAGACCCGCCCCCCCCCCCCCCCCCCCCAGAGAGGGTCCACACACCCTGCCCACCCCCTGCTTTCCCCTGCAGCCCCCAATGCCCTCCCACCCCCCCGCACAAACGGCCAAACCGGCTTCTGCTTTAGGCCCCCAAACCAGCTCACTTAGCGCCCATTTCTGAGCCCAAAAACCCAGCTGCTGCGCCTCTTCTCAAGTCCCAAAGGTGCCCCCGGGGAGGGCAAGCGCTTGCGTGATGCTTCGGGCAGAAACGGGGCTGAAAGGTCCGATCCCGGTGCCGGGGGAGCAGAGGCGAGCTGGCTGGGACCAGCTTTTGCTCCTGGAACAACCCCAGGTCCCTGCTCCGAGGTCCTCCCCTTGGGGCCCTGGGGCGGACCTGTCCCTCCCCTTCAAATGCTGCAGGAGTTTCGGGGGCAGAAGGCCGTTTCTAAGCCCTCTCTCCAGCAGCTCCTCCCTCGACTCGGCCCGCGAAGCCCCCAGTCTGCCTGCAAGGAGGGCTGGGGGGTCCCCGGCCCCACGGGGCGACAGTGGGGACTCGCAGGGAGGGTCTGTTTGCACACAGCGCCCCGCCCCGGCCCACTGCGCGGCCCCCCTAGGGCACGCAGCCCCCCCCCCAACTCCCCACTCCCCAGATGCTCACAGCCCCTCCCCCGCCTGGAGCCCCCCCAGACCCTGTCCCCGGAGCCTGCAGAACCGCCCCCCCCCCGCCACAGCCCGGCTCCCCGGGCCCGCGGCCCCTCACACTCACGCTGCGCCGCCGCCTCGGTGCAGAGCCCGCCGCGCGGCCCGTTGGAATACCGTCCGCAACCAATCAGCGCGCGGCTCCACCGGGCCGCCCGCGCGAGGCACGCCGGGAGTTGTAGTCCCCACCCGGGACCGCGCATGCGCACGGCGCCCGGGGACCGCGCATGCGCACGGCGCCCCGGGGACCGCGCATGCGCACGGCGCCCCGGGGACCGCGCATGCGCACGGCTCGCAGCCCCTCCCCAGCGTTTGCAATCACTTCCCAGCCCCAGGACCCCCGGAGCTCACAGCACCCGACCATACCATTTTCCAGCCCCCTGGAAGCCCCACTCTCAAGTCCCGCCAGGACCCACAGCCCCACTCCCCAGCTCCTTGGGGGACCTTGATCTCGATGGTCCGGGAGTCCTCCAGGGGTACTCTCTGGTCTGGACGTCCGTCTCTATGATCCGGCGTTCCTCCAGGAGTACTCTCTAGGCCGGACTTTGCTCTCTATGGTCCGGCAGTCCTCCAGGGGGTACTCTCTAGGCCGGACTCTGCTCTCTATGGTCCGGCAGTCCTCCGGGGGTACTCTCTAGGCCGGACTTTGCTCTCTATGGTCCGGCAGTCCTCCAGGGGGTACTCTCTAGGCCGGACTCTGCTCTCTATGGTCCGGCAGTCCTCCAGGGGGTACTCTCTAGGCCGGACTCTGCTCTCTATGGTCCGGCAGTCCTCCGGGGGTACTCTCAAGGCCGGACTCTGCTCTCTATGGTCCGGCAGTCCTCCAGGGGGTACTCTCTAGGCCGGACTCTGCTCTCTATGGTCCGGCAGTCCTCCAGGGGGTACTCTCTAGGCCGGACTCTGCTCTCTATGGTCCGGCAGTCCTCCAGGGGGTACTCTCTAGGCCGGACTCTGCTCTCTATGGTCCGGCAGTCCTCCAGGGGGTACTCTCTAGGCCGGACTCTGCTCTCTATGGTCCGGCAGTCCTCCAGGGGGTACTCTCTAGGCCGGACTTTGCTCTCTATGGTCCGGCAGTCCTCCAGCTGTACTCTCTAGGCCGCACATTTTCCTCTATGGTGCGGAAGTCCCCCGGCTACATTCTATGCGTCTGGACCTCCGTCTCTATGGTCCGGAAGTCCTCCAGGGGGTACTCTCTAGGCCGGACTCTGCTCTCTATGGTCAGGCAGTCCTCCAGGGGGTACTCTCTAGGCCGGACTCTGCTCTCTATGGTCCGGCAGTCCTCCGGGGGTACTCTCTAGGCCGGACTCTGCTCTCTATGGTCCGGCAGTCCTCCAGGGGGTACTCTCTAGGCCGGACTCTGCTCTCTATGGTCCGGCAGTCCTCCAGGGGGTACTCTCTAGGCCGGACTCTGCTCTCTATGGTCCGGCAGTCCTCCAGGGGGTACTCTCTAGGCCGGACTCTGCTCTCTATGGTCCGGCAGTCCTCCAGGGGGTACTCTCTAGGCCGGACTCTGCTCTCTATGGTCCGGCAGTCCTCCAGGGGGTACTCTCTAGGCCGGACTCTGCTCTCTATGGTCCGGCAGTCCTCCAGGGGGTACTCTCTAGGCCGGACTCTGCTCTCTATGGTCCGGCAGTCCTCCAGGGGGTACTCTCTAGGCCGGACTCTGCTCTCTATGGTCCGGCAGTCCTCCAGGGGGTACTCTCTAGGCCGGACTCTGCTCTCTATGGTCCGGCAGTCCTCCAGGGGGTACTCTCTAGGCCGGACTCTGCTCTCTATGGTCCGGCAGTCCTCCAGGGGGTACTCTCTAGGCCGGACTCTGCTCTCTATGGTCCGGCAGTCCTCCAGGGGGTACTCTCTAGGCCGGACTTTGCTCTCTATGGTCCGGCAGTCCTCCAGCTGTACTCTCTAGGCCGCACATTTTCCTCTATGGTGCGGAAGTCCCCCGGCTACATTCTATGCGTCTGGACCTCCGTCTCTATGGTCCGGAAGTCCTCCAGGTGTACTCTCCGGCCCGGCAGTCCGCCATCTCTATGGTCCGGGAGTCCTCCAGCTATACTCTCTGGTCTGGACTGGTCTGGGCTCTATGGTCCGGAAGTCCTCCAGCCCCTCTCCCCGACCCCCTAGGGCTCGCGGCCCCCCCCGGCCCCCCCGGGATGCACAGCCCCACTCCTCGGCCCCCTCGGGGGTCCGCAGCCCCCCCAGTCCCCCTCCCCAGATGCTCACAGGGGGAAAGGAACGGCTCGGCCTCAAGCTCTGCGGGCTGCCTGTGGCCCCTGCAGAGCCCACGATCCTCGGCAGCCCACACGCGGGGCGAAGCTCACAGCCCGAGAAGGAGTCACGGGGTGCCGCCGCTCCTGCCACAACCCTCCTTCCCAGCCTGCTGCTGGAGCACAAGGCACTTGAAAGCAGCAGGAAAGAACAAGGAGGGCCTCGCAAGATGGCAGGAATAACGCGGGCAGCCTAAAGCGTTTAGCCAGGCAGGGCTTGCCACTCACCTTGTGCCGTGGTTGAATCCCAGCCGGCAACTCAGCACCACACAACCGCTCACTCGCTGCCCCCTCAGCGGGAGGGGGGAGAGAATTGGAGGGGCAAAAGTGAAAAAACTCCACTTGTAAGGGAAAGGGGGAGGGGAAAAAAACCCCAAACAACAGAGAGAAAAACCCCAGACAGACAAGCGGTACAAACGAAAACAAGGGCTCGCCGCCAACCGCCCGATGCCCAGCCAGCCGCAGCCCAGCAGCGGCCCCCCCGCCAACCGCCCCCCGAGTTTTATTTCCTGACGTCATAGGGCCTGGAACACCCCCTGGGTCCGCCGGGGTCAGCTCTCCCAGCGGTGCCCCCTCCCAGGCCCTCGCGCACCCCCAGCCCGCTCGCCGGCAGGGCGGGGCGAGGAGCAGCACAGCCCCCGGCGCCGTGCAAGCGCTGCGCAGCGGGAACTCACGCAGCCCCGCGTCACCGACGCCGTTTTCAGCACAAACCCAAAACGCAGGAGGAGGGCGAGCGGGGTGGGAGCGGGGGGCGGGGGAGCGGGAGGGGGGTGCCAGAGTTTGGGCGGGGGGCAACGGGCAGGTTGGCGGGGCAGGCAGCACCCCAGGGGTCCGGGCCCCTCAAATGGCTGCTGTTTCACCCCAAAGCTTCCCCAAATCGGGGGGTTTTTTGCTTTTCTATAATATCAAAACTGGGGTTTTTTCCTTTTCCAAAATATTCCACTTGGAGGTTTTTCAACGCTTTTTCACAACAAAAATTGGCGATTTTTGCTTTTTCGTTTTGTGCATGAAAATGGGGGTTTTTTTGCTTTCCGGCTGCCCAAATCCTGGTGGATTTGGCTTTCCCGGGAGCTCCAAGTTGGGTATTTTTCCCCAAAAAATGCGGGGTTTTTTTTTCCCCACCCCTTGCAGGCCCCGAATTAGGGGTTTTGTGGTGTTTTTATGCCGTGGCAGCAGGTCCCGCTCTGTGTGCACGGCCCTGCAGGGGAAAGTCCCTGTTGGGGGAACTGGCCCCCAATCAGGATGGGAAAAGGTGGAAAAGGAGAACAGGGAAGAGGCAGCTTTTGAAAGCGCTTTTGTATCTTCAATAGAGAGGTGTTTCGGGGGGGGGGGGGGGGGGGGGGGGTGAAGCGTTTTTAAATCCTTTCTATAAACAGGGTTTCTTTGCATTTTAAAAACCTTATCTATCATAGACGTTTACGCTTAACGTATTTACACATACCTCTATATGTATATTTAGTGAATATATTTATGTTTCACTTATACCCCCCTATTTCCCACTCATTATATATAATACCTGCTCAGACTAGATATCTGTCGACTTACATATTTTGACACTTAAATGTCTTTATAGACTTCTCTATTTAAACTTACGTATATTTACACTTATCTCTTTATAGACTTAGATTTTAGACTTAGATACCTATTTACACTTATAGATCATCTCTTAGATTACATACAATGCCTATTTAGGCTCTCTACATAACACGTAGTGAGTGTAGACAGCGGTATCTATTCAGACTTTTTTCTATTTTCAATTCCTTCATACATAAAATATATCATCCCTTTTGCATTTGGAAGTGCTTTCTTTTTTAATTTATATAGACGTGAGTTCTTTTTGTATTTTAAAACCCTATATACGTCTTCCGAATTTTTTTCTGCTCTAAAATCCTTTATATAATAGGGCAGATATAGGTTCCTATTTTGAAATCCTTGTATACGTATAAAGGAATATTATTTTTCCATATATAGAACAAGGAGAGATTTTTCTCTATTTCGAGGCCTCACAGATAGATTTACAGTTTTTTAAAAATTTTTGAACCCCCCCAGGAATTATCAGGCATTTTTGGGCTGTGACCCCCTTTTTGGGGGGGGGACGGGACCCCCCCTTCCCCACTCACCTGCTCCTCCACGGCATCATCAGCCCGCCGGTGATGTTGGGGTGCCCCAAATGACATCATCACCCCTCCAGGCCCCCAAACCCCCCTTTTTATTCAGCCCCCAAAAAGGCACAACAGGAGGGAAACGGCCCCAACCGGCGGCTCGTTACGTCAATAATGCCGTTGGCATATGTACGCACGCACCCCCGCCAAAAAGGGGGGCTCCGCTAGAAAGATAAAGGAGGGGCAGCCCCCCCAAACGCTTGCAGCCCCCCCTTAGCCCCCGTCCCGCAGGCTGGCAGCCGGCCCCTTACCCTCAGCACGCCCAACGACCGGCAGGCAAACCCGGGCCGGGGGTCTCTCCTGAGCACCACGGGACGCTTACAGCGAGGCATCTGAAAAACAAAAATCCCAACGGATATATTTCAGCACGTTAAAAAAAACAGCACCGAAGGCAGCAGAGGAATTCGGTCAGGACAAGGGAGAGGGTAGCAGTCGAGCTAAAGGAGGGTGCCAGGCAAACGGGTGTCCTGGTTTCGGCTGGGATAGGGTTAAATTTCTTCCTAGTGCTGTGTTTTGGATTTAGTAGGAGGAGAACGTTGATAACACCCTGATGTTTTCAGTTGTTGCTAAGTGCCCTCCTAGTCCAAGGACAGCTCCCGTGCCTACTGACTGAGCTAGGTACACAAGGTGGGAGGGAACACAGCCAGGACAGCCAGCCCAGCTGGCCAACGGGGTATTCCATACCATGTGACGTCATGCTCAGTATATGAAGGGTAGGCGTGATCCAGGAAGTACCGATCACTACTTGGTTATCAGTCAGCGCGGGCGGTGAGCAACTGCATTGTGCATCACTCATTTTGTATATTTTATCATTATCATCATTATTTTCCCTTTTTTTCCCTGTTCTATTAAACTGTCTTTACCTCAACCCACGAGTTTTTCCTCACTCTTACCCTTCCGATTCTCTCCCCGTCCCGCTGGGGGTGGGGGGAGTGAGTGAGCGGCTGCGTGGTATTTGGCTGCCTGCCGGGTTAAACCACGACAACGGGTCAGCTCGAAATACAACGCGGCCTTTAAAAGCTCGAGCGATTCGAACGCTTAAAATCCGCGTGAGGACTAATTGACGCGATTCTGAACGCGTCCTTCGCAGAGAAGTAAACGCTCTCGCTGGTGTCGGAAAACGCCCCGTCCCTTCCTTACAGCACCGCTGCCGGGAGATAACCCCGTGAGGCTGCAGGACAAGGGCGCGCCGTAATCGGCATCTACGCTCACGGATCCGCCGCCACAGCTCCAGCCCTTGCGCTGCTGCTGCTGCTGCGCATCTCGCTCGCTTGGCCGATAAAGCTGAAAGTGAAGCGTAAAACTTTGAAGAGTAAAATGAAAAAGAAAGAACAAATCTCAGCAATTCATTTTATGTAAACGTACGCGCACCTTTTTAGCATACGTACAATGAGAAGGCTTGTACCGTAAAAGTATTTCATTTTCCTTTTGCGTTAATTGAAATTGCGTAGCTGTGAATTCATGCCGTTAAATTATCTACCTCCAAACTACACAGCTATCGTTTGACCAGGGGTTTTGCGTGCGTTACGTGACTAGGAGCGGCGCCGAGACCGATGATACCAAACTGCCGGGGAAAGGCGCCGTCGAAAGCGAGACAGAAATAAAGGACTTCAGAGCGCTCTGCCAAAAGATCGGGAAAAAAGCCCGTAACGTTCAGTTGCCTCTCTTTTGAAACGTTTAGAGCAACTACCCAACTGCTTAAGCACGCCTAATAAATTATACGCTACGGCTATTCGGCAGTTGCAGTTTAAACAACGCAAGTCAGTTTGGAAGTTATACAATTTTAACTTTCTTTTTAAAATTTCATTTACGATAGAAAAATCAGTGAGATAAGAGATCTCCCGTATGGTTTTACTCTTTTTTTTGGGGGGGGGTGGGGGGGGTGGGGGCAGGCGGTGGGGAATATCAAATCCCCGGTGCTGCAATACATCAGGCTACCAAAAAGGACTGGCAGGTTTGCTAACGCTGTTGGCCGTAGCCGAGCGTGCGGAGGAACGCGTCTTTACGATCTCTCGACCGTTACACCCGAGAACCAAAGATCAGCCGTACGTCGACTATCGGAAGACGTGCTGCGCTTGGGTCTGTGCAAGGAAATCGGCTTACCCCTTTTTTTTTTTTTCCAGAGAGAGAGAGCGAAAAGTCTCCTTGCGGATGACTTCTACTGCCGAGCACGTCATCTCTGAAGATCCATTCTGATGGGAAGTTCGTAAAAGGCAACTCCTTTGAACGAGAAAGATTTCCATTCTGGAAAATCTCTTTCCACCCAAAGTCAAAATTACGCGCTGCAGGTTAAGGAAAAAGGACGCGACAGAAGCAGTAACTCACCAAAACCGCATCAGGACTCTCTGTCGCTAGTTACGAGGCTGCTACCGCTTCTCGGGAAAGCCTGGAAAACGCACCGAAGCGACACCGATTTGTCCCGTGTTGTCCGCGCCTCTTCTTTGACCTTGATTGCTTTTAGCACAGATGCTAGCATCTCAGTAAGGTGTTCGAGTGCTCCTGTAAGGCATTTTAAACACTGACTGACTGAAAAAGCCTAAAGCTTTTATCGTGAAAACAAAGCCTGTTTCTCCCGAACATCCCAACTCTTACAAACGGTTCCTTTCCTCTTCTAGTCCAACGTTATTTTCACAGCACCCTTTCATAGCAAGCGCACAGAAACAGAAGACCGTGCTTGCAGGAAGAGAAAACAGACGGAGGGCAGCAAGCTTTGCATAGGCGTACCACGCTCCAGAACAGACCTCCTTTATTTTTAGTATTCGCGTTAAAATATTTCACATTAAAAAATCACATAGAAGGAGAGCTGCCACGTTCCTCGTGTTAACTGTAAAGTCCGTGCTACAAGCACCTTAGGAAAAATGCAGACACGTATCACAGGCCTACCTTGTACTTGCAGACCACTAGGGATCCTTTCCATCTGTCTCGTACTTTCACGGCAGTTGACGTTCTGCTGAGAGGAAAGGAAAAAAAAAACAAACAACGTTTAGCACAAAGCTTCCTTTGCCGTGAAGAGAACAACTGAGTGGAGGAGAAAGTATTTGGCATCGTCTTTGGTGCAGTTGTTGAGACAGGCCACTAGAACTTCTGCACGTTTTAGACAACCGTGCCTTTTTTTTGGCTCATCGGCAGCTTTAGTTTCGCTAGAACTCACTTTCCTAGAGACGCGCAGGTGACGGGCACAGGTACCTACGTACGTTTTCTCAAGCCTAAGTAGAGCCGCGATTTCCTCACCCGATACGTCCCAAGTGGAGTATTTTTGTTAAAGAGTACGGCAACCCATCCGTCCTCGCAAACTCGCTGCGAAAGAGGAATCCTTTTTTCCAGGCCGTTTCTCCAAACAGTCGAGATCTTTGAAAACCGCAGTTGTTTTAAAACATTTGGAGCACGTTGCCAAACAACGCTTGGCAGCAAGACTTTGACGTGTTTGACGCACGCAAATCTGGGGTAACTCGCTACTTGCTTCCTGTTGTCGTTGTTCTTCCTTCAGAAATTCTACTTGTAGCCAAGTTATTCGCTACTGGTTCAAGCATTTACCTTCCAGCTATTACCAGCGCGTTTACACAGGCGAGGAACTAAATCGCTCTTCTAAAACTACCCGAGTGAAAATGACAGCCACGAAAGAGGAGTGACAGAGAAGGAAAGGAGAGGTCAGGCAGCAAGAGAGCTCTGCAGGCTGCCACCAGTCAACATCGCACTCTTAAGGAAAAACAAACAAACAAACAAACAAACAAAAAACCAAACAAAAAAAACCCCAAAACACACAAACACAAAAACCAACAACAAAACAAAACTTTGACGTTGTACCTTTCTTTTCTTTTGGAGCTCGTCCCTGTCTCAGCTGATCGTCTCGACAGAGCACAAAGTGCAGATGATCCGTATCCCGATGACATCTGCACGCGATGAACACGTGTTCAGAAATAGTCCAGATCTGTAAGACTGGTGTCATTTGTGTGGTTCCAAGCATCATAACTCCATTTTACTGACCAATGCATTTGTGAGGAAACTAAGTAGCTTTTAAACGTAGCCTCTCCTTGGGGAGAAAAATGCGTTAGGGAGTGAAAAAAAGGATGATTCAGAGCTCCCAACCATGACGGAGCAGCGGGAAAACTAATGAAAGTGAAGACCAACAGCAGCAACGTGAAGCGGCATTTGGCCTTCAATTCTGATCACGTACTTAAGCGGCTCTCCAAGTCTATACCTCCATCTATGAACGACTAAGCCCTTTTTGGAAGGACCAACTTTTGTCCTTCAAAGTGCTAGATTGAAGACTCCACTGAACAGAATGTGGACTTGAGCCACAGGACACGTGCCATCGACGCTCTAATGAAAAAAAAATCAAGTAAAAATAAAGTTGAAATTCAGCTTTCCATCGTGTCTCATTCATTACGTTTCTAGTAGTACCTGGGTGCTCCAAAATTCACTCTCCTGACACCACGTAGTACTACAAATTGAGTTACGCAGGTAAAAATAAAAGGCTCTTTCCAACCTGCCCGTAAAATCAGTACGAACAAACAGAAGAGAAACACTTGACCCTAAAGAAGGTCACAGGCAGCTCTTAATTTATCGTAGGTGAAAGCTCATTCTTTTCCCTGAAAGGAAAACGCTCGTAACTACCCAGGGACCGATTCGGGAACGAGGCACGCGCGCTCTGTTAACGGCAACTGTTCATCAGTTTTTCTGCACCGGCACAAATTTGCCTTTTCCCTGGGTTTGACGTGGAGCACCTGCAGCGTCCTTGAACGCGCCAATGTTTCTCCCCGCTCCCCCGGCCCCCCACGTGCCATTACCTGAGCAGCAAGCGGCATCAGCCACGCAGGATTTTCTTCACGTGACGCAGAAGGTGACGCTGGGAAAAGAGGAGGCACAAAATGAACCTGTTTGTCACACGCAGCCAACGGTGAAAACCCAGGGAAGGATTCTGCCGTGCGGGGCCGGGCTGTGCACCCCCGGAGCTCCAGCCGGCCGGTTTCGCTCCCCTTTGCCGGGTACCGGGGAGACACCGCCGCCTCGTGCTGCCGCCTGCCCCCCGGGGAGAGCCGGGGGACCCCCACCTCACTTCAGCCCTCGGGAACGGGTCCGGGAGAGACCCTCCACGCAAAGAGAGCGGATCCACGCGTGGCGTGGATTTAATCCCCGAGGGAAGAGGCCGGGCTCCCCGCTGGCAGAAGGACAACTCGCCTCCCTGCCGCTCGGAGCGCCTTGCCGGGGACAGCCCTGCCTGCGCCTGGCTGCTCTTCAGCCGTGCTGGGAGTGCAGTCTGGCCGACGGATGCTCCGGCAAACAGACACGGCAGCGAATCGCAGCTCCCGCTCGTTACAGCTGCTGGTAATTTTGCCTCTGGCTAAGGCATGCCCCAGACAGCGGACACCTCGTCTCGTTCCAGCTCCTGCTTGCTACGGTTCCGGCTAATCGAAGCTCCAGCTCTGCACCGTTGATTTCAGCTCCTTCTCCTTACAAGCTCCAGCTATTTGCAACAGCCTGGGCTTTTGACAAGGTCGTAAACCAACCGCCGTCAAAACTCGACTATTAGGATTAAATATCATAGTTGGACATTGTATAAGCATTAATGAGTTTGTACGACTAATTAGTTAATAACTATTCTAAGCAGTCGACAAGCAAGAGCTGGACTCGAAGAGGGCGTGCGGGGTCTGAAAAGCAGAGACCGCCTCTTCCCCCCAGAGACCACCGCAGACGTTGAGTTGGGCCTGGTGCATGCCGGCCTCCCGCACTTCGGGGTCCAGCAGGACCAGACCCGCCCCCCCCCCCCCCCCCCCAGAGAGGGTCCACACACCCTGCCCACCCCCTGCTTTCCCCTGCAGCCCCCAATGCCCTCCCACCCCCCCGCACAAACGGCCAAACCGGCTTCTGCTTTAGGCCCCCAAACCAGCTCACTTAGCGCCCATTTCTGAGCCCAAAAACCCAGCTGCTGCGCCTCTTCTCAAGTCCCAAAGGTGCCCCCGGGGAGGGCAAGCGCTTGCGTGATGCTTCGGGCAGAAACGGGGCTGAAAGGTCCGATCCCGGTGCCGGGGGAGCAGAGGCGAGCTGGCTGGGACCAGCTTTTGCTCCTGGAACAACCCCAGGTCCCTGCTCCGAGGTCCTCCCCTTGGGGCCCTGGGGCGGACCTGTCCCTCCCCTTCAAATGCTGCAGGAGTTTCGGGGGCAGAAGGCCGTTTCTAAGCCCTCTCTCCAGCAGCTCCTCCCTCGACTCGGCCCGCGAAGCCCCCAGTCTGCCTGCAAGGAGGGCTGGGGGGTCCCCGGCCCCACGGGGCGACAGTGGGGACTCGCAGGGAGGGTCTGTTTGCACACAGCGCCCCGCCCCGGCCCACTGCGCGGCCCCCCTAGGGCACGCAGCCCCCCCCCCAACTCCCCACTCCCCAGATGCTCACAGCCCCTCCCCCGCCTGGAGCCCCCCCAGACCCTGTCCCCGGAGCCTGCAGAACCGCCCCCCCCCCGCCACAGCCCGGCTCCCCGGGCCCGCGGCCCCTCACACTCACGCTGCGCCGCCGCCTCGGTGCAGAGCCCGCCGCGCGGCCCGTTGGAATACCGTCCGCAACCAATCAGCGCGCGGCTCCACCGGGCCGCCCGCGCGAGGCACGCCGGGAGTTGTAGTCCCCACCCGGGACCGCGCATGCGCACGGCGCCCGGGGACCGCGCATGCGCACGGCGCCCCGGGGACCGCGCATGCGCACGGCGCCCCGGGGACCGCGCATGCGCACGGCTCGCAGCCCCTCCCCAGCGTTTGCAATCACTTCCCAGCCCCAGGACCCCCGGAGCTCACAGCACCCGACCATACCATTTTCCAGCCCCCTGGAAGCCCCACTCTCAAGTCCCGCCAGGACCCACAGCCCCACTCCCCAGCTCCTTGGGGGACCTTGATCTCGATGGTCCGGGAGTCCTCCAGGGGTACTCTCTGGTCTGGACGTCCGTCTCTATGATCCGGCGTTCCTCCAGGAGTACTCTCTAGGCCGGACTTTGCTCTCTATGGTCCGGCAGTCCTCCAGGGGGTACTCTCTAGGCCGGACTCTGCTCTCTATGGTCCGGCAGTCCTCCGGGGGTACTCTCTAGGCCGGACTTTGCTCTCTATGGTCCGGCAGTCCTCCAGGGGGTACTCTCTAGGCCGGACTCTGCTCTCTATGGTCCGGCAGTCCTCCAGGGGGTACTCTCTAGGCCGGACTCTGCTCTCTATGGTCCGGCAGTCCTCCGGGGGTACTCTCAAGGCCGGACTCTGCTCTCTATGGTCCGGCAGTCCTCCAGGGGG
Organism: Calonectris borealis; assembly: GCF_964195595.1. Classification (NCBI taxonomy): domain Eukaryota; kingdom Metazoa; phylum Chordata; class Aves; order Procellariiformes; family Procellariidae; genus Calonectris; species Calonectris borealis. The sequence goes on from NW_027441537.1 coordinate 17,010, forward strand.
TACTCTCTAGGCCGGACTCTGCTCTCTATGGTCCGGCAGTCCTCCAGGGGGTACTCTCTAGGCCGGACTCTGCTCTCTATGGTCCGGCAGTCCTCCAGGGGGTACTCTCTAGGCCGGACTCTGCTCTCTATGGTCCGGCAGTCCTCCAGGGGGTACTCTCTAGGCCGGACTCTGCTCTCTATGGTCCGGCAGTCCTCCAGGGGGTACTCTCTAGGCCGGACTTTGCTCTCTATGGTCCGGCAGTCCTCCAGCTGTACTCTCTAGGCCGCACATTTTCCTCTATGGTGCGGAAGTCCCCCGGCTACATTCTATGCGTCTGGACCTCCGTCTCTATGGTCCGGAAGTCCTCCAGGGGGTACTCTCTAGGCCGGACTCTGCTCTCTATGGTCAGGCAGTCCTCCAGGGGGTACTCTCTAGGCCGGACTCTGCTCTCTATGGTCCGGCAGTCCTCCGGGGGTACTCTCTAGGCCGGACTCTGCTCTCTATGGTCCGGCAGTCCTCCAGGGGGTACTCTCTAGGCCGGACTCTGCTCTCTATGGTCCGGCAGTCCTCCAGGGGGTACTCTCTAGGCCGGACTCTGCTCTCTATGGTCCGGCAGTCCTCCAGGGGGTACTCTCTAGGCCGGACTCTGCTCTCTATGGTCCGGCAGTCCTCCAGGGGGTACTCTCTAGGCCGGACTCTGCTCTCTATGGTCCGGCAGTCCTCCAGGGGGTACTCTCTAGGCCGGACTCTGCTCTCTATGGTCCGGCAGTCCTCCAGGGGGTACTCTCTAGGCCGGACTCTGCTCTCTATGGTCCGGCAGTCCTCCAGGGGGTACTCTCTAGGCCGGACTCTGCTCTCTATGGTCCGGCAGTCCTCCAGGGGGTACTCTCTAGGCCGGACTCTGCTCTCTATGGTCCGGCAGTCCTCCAGGGGGTACTCTCTAGGCCGGACTCTGCTCTCTATGGTCCGGCAGTCCTCCAGGGGGTACTCTCTAGGCCGGACTCTGCTCTCTATGGTCCGGCAGTCCTCCAGGGGGTACTCTCTAGGCCGGACTCTGCTCTCTATGGTCCGGCAGTCCTCCAGGGGGTACTCTCTAGGCCGGACTCTGCTCTCTATGGTCCGGCAGTCCTCCAGGGGGTACTCTCTAGGCCGGACTCTGCTCTCTATGGTCCGGCAGTCCTCCAGGGGGTACTCTCTAGGCCGGACTTTGCTCTCTATGGTCCGGCAGTCCTCCAGCTGTACTCTCTAGGCCGCACATTTTCCTCTATGGTGCGGAAGTCCCCCGGCTACATTCTATGCGTCTGGACCTCCGTCTCTATGGTCCGGAAGTCCTCCAGGTGTACTCTCCGGCCCGGCAGTCCGCCATCTCTATGGTCCGGGAGTCCTCCAGCTATACTCTCTGGTCTGGACTGGTCTGGGCTCTATGGTCCGGAAGTCCTCCAGCCCCTCTCCCCGACCCCCTAGGGCTCGCGGCCCCCCCCGGCCCCCCCGGGATGCACAGCCCCACTCCTCGGCCCCCTCGGGGGTCCGCAGCCCCCCCAGTCCCCCTCCCCAGATGCTCACAGGGGGAAAGGAACGGCTCGGCCTCAAGCTCTGCGGGCTGCCTGTGGCCCCTGCAGAGCCCACGATCCTCGGCAGCCCACACGCGGGGCGAAGCTCACAGCCCGAGAAGGAGTCACGGGGTGCCGCCGCTCCTGCCACAACCCTCCTTCCCAGCCTGCTGCTGGAGCACAAGGCACTTGAAAGCAGCAGGAAAGAACAAGGAGGGCCTCGCAAGATGGCAGGAATAACGCGGGCAGCCTAAAGCGTTTAGCCAGGCAGGGCTTGCCACTCACCTTGTGCCGTGGTTGAATCCCAGCCGGCAACTCAGCACCACACAACCGCTCACTCGCTGCCCCCTCAGCGGGAGGGGGGAGAGAATTGGAGGGGCAAAAGTGAAAAAACTCCACTTGTAAGGGAAAGGGGGAGGGGAAAAAAACCCCAAACAACAGAGAGAAAAACCCCAGACAGACAAGCGGTACAAACGAAAACAAGGGCTCGCCGCCAACCGCCCGATGCCCAGCCAGCCGCAGCCCAGCAGCGGCCCCCCCGCCAACCGCCCCCCGAGTTTTATTTCCTGACGTCATAGGGCCTGGAACACCCCCTGGGTCCGCCGGGGTCAGCTCTCCCAGCGGTGCCCCCTCCCAGGCCCTCGCGCACCCCCAGCCCGCTCGCCGGCAGGGCGGGGCGAGGAGCAGCACAGCCCCCGGCGCCGTGCAAGCGCTGCGCAGCGGGAACTCACGCAGCCCCGCGTCACCGATGCCGTTTTCAGCACAAACCCAAAACGCAGGAGGAGGGCGAGCGGGGTGGGAGCGGGGGGCGGGGGAGCGGGAGGGGGGTGCCAGAGTTTGGGCGGGGGGCAACGGGCAGGTTGGCGGGGCAGGCAGCACCCCAGGGGTCCGGGCCCCTCAAATGGCTGCTGTTTCACCCCAAAGCTTCCCCAAATCGGGGGGTTTTTTGCTTTTCTATAATATCAAAACTGGGGTTTTTTCCTTTTCCAAAATATTCCACTTGGAGGTTTTTCAACGCTTTTTCACAACAAAAATTGGCGATTTTTGCTTTTTCGTTTTGTGCATGAAAATGGGGGTTTTTTTGCTTTCCGGCTGCCCAAATCCTGGTGGATTTGGCTTTCCCGGGAGCTCCAAGTTGGGTATTTTTCCCCAAAAAATGCGGGGTTTTTTTTTCCCCACCCCTTGCAGGCCCCGAATTAGGGGTTTTGTGGTGTTTTTATGCCGTGGCAGCAGGTCCCGCTCTGTGTGCACGGCCCTGCAGGGGAAAGTCCCTGTTGGGGGAACTGGCCCCCAATCAGGATGGGAAAAGGTGGAAAAGGAGAACAGGGAAGAGGCAGCTTTTGAAAGCGCTTTTGTATCTTCAATAGAGAGGTGTTTCGGGGGGGGGGGGGGGGGGGGGGGGTGAAGCGTTTTTAAATCCTTTCTATAAACAGGGTTTCTTTGCATTTTAAAAACCTTATCTATCATAGACGTTTACGCTTAACGTATTTACACATACCTCTATATGTATATTTAGTGAATATATTTATGTTTCACTTATACCCCCCTATTTCCCACTCATTATATATAATACCTGCTCAGACTAGATATCTGTCGACTTACATATTTTGACACTTAAATGTCTTTATAGACTTCTCTATTTAAACTTACGTATATTTACACTTATCTCTTTATAGACTTAGATTTTAGACTTAGATACCTATTTACACTTATAGATCATCTCTTAGATTACATACAATGCCTATTTAGGCTCTCTACATAACACGTAGTGAGTGTAGACAGCGGTATCTATTCAGACTTTTTTCTATTTTCAATTCCTTCATACATAAAATATATCATCCCTTTTGCATTTGGAAGTGCTTTCTTTTTTAATTTATATAGACGTGAGTTCTTTTTGTATTTTAAAACCCTATATACGTCTTCCGAATTTTTTTCTGCTCTAAAATCCTTTATATAATAGGGCAGATATAGGTTCCTATTTTGAAATCCTTGTATACGTATAAAGGAATATTATTTTTCCATATATAGAACAAGGAGAGATTTTTCTCTATTTCGAGGCCTCACAGATAGATTTACAGTTTTTTAAAAATTTTTGAACCCCCCCAGGAATTATCAGGCATTTTTGGGCTGTGACCCCCTTTTTGGGGGGGGGACGGGACCCCCCCTTCCCCACTCACCTGCTCCTCCACGGCATCATCAGCCCGCCGGTGATGTTGGGGTGCCCCAAATGACATCATCACCCCTCCAGGCCCCCAAACCCCCCTTTTTATTCAGCCCCCAAAAAGGCACAACAGGAGGGAAACGGCCCCAACCGGCGGCTCGTTACGTCAATAATGCCGTTGGCATATGTACGCACGCACCCCCGCCAAAAAGGGGGGCTCCGCTAGAAAGATAAAGGAGGGGCAGCCCCCCCAAACGCTTGCAGCCCCCCCTTAGCCCCCGTCCCGCAGGCTGGCAGCCGGCCCCTTACCCTCAGCACGCCCAACGACCGGCAGGCAAACCCGGGCCGGGGGTCTCTCCTGAGCACCACGGGACGCTTACAGCGAGGCATCTGAAAAACAAAAATCCCAACGGATATATTTCAGCACGTTAAAAAAAACAGCACCGAAGGCAGCAGAGGAATTCGGTCAGGACAAGGGAGAGGGTAGCAGTCGAGCTAAAGGAGGGTGCCAGGCAAACGGGTGTCCTGGTTTCGGCTGGGATAGGGTTAAATTTCTTCCTAGTGCTGTGTTTTGGATTTAGTAGGAGGAGAACGTTGATAACACCCTGATGTTTTCAGTTGTTGCTAAGTGCCCTCCTAGTCCAAGGACAGCTCCCGTGCCTACTGACTGAGCTAGGTACACAAGGTGGGAGGGAACACAGCCAGGACAGCCAGCCCAGCTGGCCAACGGGGTATTCCATACCATGTGACGTCATGCTCAGTATATGAAGGGTAGGCGTGATCCAGGAAGTACCGATCACTACTTGGTTATCAGTCAGCGCGGGCGGTGAGCAACTGCATTGTGCATCACTCATTTTGTATATTTTATCATTATCATCATTATTTTCCCTTTTTTTCCCTGTTCTATTAAACTGTCTTTACCTCAACCCACGAGTTTTTCCTCACTCTTACCCTTCCGATTCTCTCCCCGTCCCGCTGGGGGTGGGGGGAGTGAGTGAGCGGCTGCGTGGTATTTGGCTGCCTGCCGGGTTAAACCACGACAACGGGTCAGCTCGGAATACAACGCGGCCTTTAAAAGCTCGAGCGATTCGAACGCTTAAAATCCGCGTGAGGACTAATTGACGCGATTCTGAACGCGTCCTTCGCAGAGAAGTAAACGCTCTCGCTGGTGTCGGAAAACGCCCCGTCCCTTCCTTACAGCACCGCTGCCGGGAGATAACCCCGTGAGGCTGCAGGACAAGGGCGCGCCGTAATCGGCATCTACGCTCACGGATCCGCCGCCACAGCTCCAGCCCTTGCGCTGCTGCTGCTGCTGCGCATCTCGCTCGCTTGGCCGATAAAGCTGAAAGTGAAGCGTAAAACTTTGAAGAGTAAAATGAAAAAGAAAGAACAAATCTCAGCAATTCATTTTATGTAAACGTACGCGCACCTTTTTAGCATACGTACAATGAGAAGGCTTGTACCGTAAAAGTATTTCATTTTCCTTTTGCGTTAATTGAAATTGCGTAGCTGTGAATTCATGCCGTTAAATTATCTACCTCCAAACTACACAGCTATCGTTTGACCAGGGGTTTTGCGTGCGTTACGTGACTAGGAGCGGCGCCGAGACCGATGATACCAAACTGCCGGGGAAAGGCGCCGTCGAAAGCGAGACAGAAATAAAGGACTTCAGAGCGCTCTGCCAAAAGATCGGGAAAAAAGCCCGTAACGTTCAGTTGCCTCTCTTTTGAAACGTTTAGAGCAACTACCCAACTGCTTAAGCACGCCTAATAAATTATACGCTACGGCTATTCGGCAGTTGCAGTTTAAACAACGCAAGTCAGTTTGGAAGTTATACAATTTTAACTTTCTTTTTAAAATTTCATTTACGATAGAAAAATCAGTGAGATAAGAGATCTCCCGTATGGTTTTACTCTTTTTTTTGGGGGGGGGTGGGGGGGGTGGGGGCAGGCGGTGGGGAATATCAAATCCCCGGTGCTGCAATACATCAGGCTACCAAAAAGGACTGGCAGGTTTGCTAACGCTGTTGGCCGTAGCCGAGCGTGCGGAGGAACGCGTCTTTACGATCTCTCGACCGTTACACCCGAGAACCAAAGATCAGCCGTACGTCGACTATCGGAAGACGTGCTGCGCTTGGGTCTGTGCAAGGAAATCGGCTTACCCCTTTTTTTTTTTTCCAGAGAGAGAGAGCGAAAAGTCTCCTTGCGGATGACTTCTACTGCCGAGCACGTCATCTCTGAAGATCCATTCTGATGGGAAGTTCGTAAAAGGCAACTCCTTTGAACGAGAAAGATTTCCATTCTGGAAAATCTCTTTCCACCCAAAGTCAAAATTACGCGCTGCAGGTTAAGGAAAAAGGACGCGACAGAAGCAGTAACTCACCAAAACCGCATCAGGACTCTCTGTCGCTAGTTACGAGGCTGCTACCGCTTCTCGGGAAAGCCTGGAAAACGCACCGAAGCGACACCGATTTGTCCCGTGTTGTCCGCGCCTCTTCTTTGACCTTGATTGCTTTTAGCACAGATGCTAGCATCTCAGTAAGGTGTTCGAGTGCTCCTGTAAGGCATTTTAAACACTGACTGACTGAAAAAGCCTAAAGCTTTTATCGTGAAAACAAAGCCTGTTTCTCCCGAACATCCCAACTCTTACAAACGGTTCCTTTCCTCTTCTAGTCCAACGTTATTTTCACAGCACCCTTTCATAGCAAGCGCACAGAAACAGAAGACCGTGCTTGCAGGAAGAGAAAACAGACGGAGGGCAGCAAGCTTTGCATAGGCGTACCACGCTCCAGAACAGACCTCCTTTATTTTTAGTATTCGCGTTAAAATATTTCACATTAAAAAATCACATAGAAGGAGAGCTGCCACGTTCCTCGTGTTAACTGTAAAGTCCGTGCTACAAGCACCTTAGGAAAAATGCAGACACGTATCACAGGCCTACCTTGTACTTGCAGACCACTAGGGATCCTTTCCATCTGTCTCGTACTTTCACGGCAGTTGACGTTCTGCTGAGAGGAAAGGAAAAAAAAAACAAACAACGTTTAGCACAAAGCTTCCTTTGCCGTGAAGAGAACAACTGAGTGGAGGAGAAAGTATTTGGCATCGTCTTTGGTGCAGTTGTTGAGACAGGCCACTAGAACTTCTGCACGTTTTAGACAACCGTGCCTTTTTTTTGGCTCATCGGCAGCTTTAGTTTCGCTAGAACTCACTTTCCTAGAGACGCGCAGGTGACGGGCACAGGTACCTACGTACGTTTTCTCAAGCCTAAGTAGAGCCGCGATTTCCTCACCCGATACGTCCCAAGTGGAGTATTTTTGTTAAAGAGTACGGCAACCCATCCGTCCTCGCAAACTCGCTGCGAAAGAGGAATCCTTTTTTCCAGGCCGTTTCTCCAAACAGTCGAGATCTTTGAAAACCGCAGTTGTTTTAAAACATTTGGAGCACGTTGCCAAACAACGCTTGGCAGCAAGACTTTGACGTGTTTGACGCACGCAAATCTGGGGTAACTCGCTACTTGCTTCCTGTTGTCGTTGTTCTTCCTTCAGAAATTCTACTTGTAGCCAAGTTATTCGCTACTGGTTCAAGCATTTACCTTCCAGCTATTACCAGCGCGTTTACACAGGCGAGGAACTAAATCGCTCTTCTAAAACTACCCGAGTGAAAATGACAGCCACGAAAGAGGAGTGACAGAGAAGGAAAGGAGAGGTCAGGCAGCAAGAGAGCTCTGCAGGCTGCCACCAGTCAACATCGCACTCTTAAGGAAAAACAAACAAACAAACAAACAAACAAAAAACCAAACAAAAAAAACCCCAAAACACACAAACACAAAAACCAACAACAAAACAAAACTTTGACGTTGTACCTTTCTTTTCTTTTGGAGCTCGTCCCTGTCTCAGCTGATCGTCTCGACAGAGCACAAAGTGCAGATGATCCGTATCCCGATGACATCTGCACGCGATGAACACGTGTTCAGAAATAGTCCAGATCTGTAAGACTGGTGTCATTTGTGTGGTTCCAAGCATCATAACTCCATTTTACTGACCAATGCATTTGTGAGGAAACTAAGTAGCTTTTAAACGTAGCCTCTCCTTGGGGAGAAAAATGCGTTAGGGAGTGAAAAAAAGGATGATTCAGAGCTCCCAACCATGACGGAGCAGCGGGAAAACTAATGAAAGTGAAGACCAACAGCAGCAACGTGAAGCGGCATTTGGCTTCAATTCTGATCACGTACTTAAGCGGCTCTCCAAGTCTATACCTCCATCCTATGAACGACTAGCCCTTTTTTGGAAGGACCAACTTTTGTCCTTCAAAGTGCTAGATTGAAGACTCCACTGAACAGAATGTGGATTGAGCCACAGGACAACGTGCCATCGACGCTCTAATGAAAAAAAAATCACGTAAAAATCAAGTTGAAATATCAGCTTCCATCGTGTCTCATTCATTACGTTTCTAGTAGTACCTGGGTGCTCCAAAATTCACTCTCCTGACACCACGTAGTACTACAAATTGAGTTACGCAGGTAAAAATAAAAGGCTCTTTCCAACCTGCCCGTAAAATCAGTACGAACAAACAGAAGAGAAACACTTGACCCTAAAGAAGGTCACAGGCAGCTCTTAATTTATCGTAGGTGAAAGCTCATTCTTTTCCCTGAAAGGAAAACGCTCGTAACTACCCAGGGACCGATGCGGGAACGAGGCACGCGCGCTCTGTTAACGGCAACTGTTCATCAGTTTTTCTGCACCGGCACAAATTTGCCTTTTCCCTGGGTTTGACGTGGAGCACCTGCAGCGTCCTTGAACGCGCCAATGTTTCTCCCCGCTCCCCCGGCCCCCCACGTGCCATTACCTGAGCAGCAAGCGGCATCAGCCACGCAGGATTTTCTTCACGTGACGCAGAAGGTGACGCTGGGAAAAGAGGAGGCACAAAATGAACCTGTTTGTCACACGCAGCCAACGGTGAAAACCCAGGGAAGGATTCTGCCGTGCGGGGCCGGGCTGTGCACCCCCGGAGCTCCAGCCGGCCGGTTTCGCTCCCCTTTGCCGGGTACCGGGGAGACACCGCCGCCTCGTGCTGCCGCCTGCCCCCCGGGGAGAGCCGGGGGACCCCCACCTCACTTCAGCCCTCGGGAACGGGTCCGGGAGAGACCCTCCACGCAAAGAGAGCGGATCCACGCGTGGCGTGGATTTAATCCCCGAGGGAAGAGGCCGGGCTCCCCGCTGGCAGAAGGACAACTCGCCTCCCTGCCGCTCGGAGCGCCTTGCCGGGGACAGCCCTGCCTGCGCCTGGCTGCTCTTCAGCCGTGCTGGGAGTGCAGTCTGGCCGACGGATGCTCCGGCAAACAGACACGGCAGCGAATCGCAGCTCCCGCTCGTTACAGCTGCTGGTAATTTTGCCTCTGGCTAAGGCATGCCCCAGACAGCGGACACCTCGTCTCGTTCCAGCTCCTGCTTGCTACGGTTCCGGCTAATCGAAGCTCCAGCTCTGCACCGTTGATTTCAGCTCCTTCTCCTTACAAGCTCCAGCTATTTGCAACAGCCTGGGCTTTTGACAAGGTCGTAAACCAACCGTCGTCAAAACTCGACTATTAGGATTAAATATCATAGTTGGACATTGTATAAGCATTAATGAGTTTGTACGACTAATTAGTTAATAACTATTCTAAGCAGTCGACAAGCAAGAGCTGGACTCGAAGAGGGCGTGCGGGGTCTGAAAAGCAGAGACCGCCTCTTCCCCCCAGAGACCACCGCAGACGTTGAGTTGGGCCTGGTGCATGCCGGCCTCCCGCACTTCGGGGTCCAGCAGGACCAGACCCGCCCCCCCCCCCCCCGAGAGGGTCCACGCACCCTGCCCACCCCCTGCTTTCCCCTGCAGCCCCCAATGCCCTCCCACCCCCCCGCACAAACGGCCAAACCGGCTTCTGCTTTAGGCCCCCAAACCAGCTCACTTAGCGCCCATTTCTGAGCCCAAAAACCCAGCTGCTGCGCCTCTTCTCAAGTCCCAAAGGTGCCCCCGGGGAGGGCAAGCGCTTGCGTGATGCTTCGGGCAGAAACGGGGCTGAAAGGTCCGATCCCGGTGCCGGGGGAGCAGAGGCGAGCTGGCTGGGACCAGCTTTTGCTCCTGGAACAACCCCAGGTCCCTGCTCCGAGGTCCTCCCCTTGGGGCCCTGGGGCGGACCTGTCCCTCCCCTTCAAATGCTGCAGGAGTTTCGGGGGCAGAAGGCCGTTTCTAAGCCCTCTCTCCAGCAGCTCCTCCCTCGACTCGGCCCGCGAAGCCCCCAGTCTGCCTGCAAGGAGGGCTGGGGGGTCCCCGGCCCCACGGGGCGACAGTGGGGACTCGCAGGGAGGGTCTGTTTGCACACAGCGCCCCGCCCCGGCCCACTGCGCGGCCCCCCTAGGGCACGCAGCCCCCCCCCCAACTCCCCACTCCCCAGATGCTCACAGCCCCTCCCCCGCCTGGAGCCCCCCCAGACCCTGTCCCCGGAGCCTGCAGAACCGCCCCCCCCCCGCCACAGCCCGGCTCCCCGGGCCCGCGGCCCCTCACACTCACGCTGCGCCGCCGCCTCGGTGCAGAGCCCGCCGCGCGGCCCGTTGGAATACCGTCCGCAACCAATCAGCGCGCGGCTCCACCGGGCCGCCCGCGCGAGGCACGCCGGGAGTTGTAGTCCCCACCCGGGACCGCGCATGCGCACGGCGCCCCGGGGACCGCGCATGCGCACGGCTCGCAGCCCCTCCCCAGCGTTTGCAAGCACTTCCCAGCCCCAGGACCCCCGGAGCTCACAGCACCCGACCATACCATTTTCCAGCCCCCTGGAAGCCCCACTCTCAAGTCCCGCCAGGACCCACAGCCCCACTCCCCAGCTCCTTGGGGGACCTTGATCTCGATGGTCCGGGAGTCCTCCAGGTGTACTCTCTGGTCTGGACGTCCGTCTCTATGATCCGGCGTTCCTCCAGGAGTACTCTCTAGGCCGGACTTTGCTCTCTATGGTCCGGCAGTCCTCCGGGGGTACTCTCTGGTCCAGCTCCCGTCTCTATGGTCCGGGAGTCCTCCGGGGGTACTCTCTAGGCCGGACTTTGCTCTCTATGGTCCGGCAGTCCTCCAGGGGGTACTCTCTAGGCCGGACTCTGCTCTCTATGGTCCGGCAGTCCTCCAGGGGTACTATCTAGGCCGGACTTTGCTCTCTATGGTCCGGAAGTTCCCCACGTGCACTCTCCGGTCCGGACGACCGTCTCGGTGGTCCGGCAGTCCTCCAGCTGTACTCTCTAGGCCGCACATTTTCCTCTATGGTGCGGAAGTCCCCCGGCTACATTCTATGCGTCTGGACCTCCGTCTCTATGGTCCGGAAGTCCTCCAGGTGTACTCTCTGGCCCGGCAGTCCGCCATCTCTATGGTCCGGGAGTCCTCCAGCTATACTCTCTGGTCTGGACTGGTCTGGGCTCTATGGTCCGGAAGTCCTCCAGCCCCTCTCCCCGACCCCCTAGGGCTCGCAGCCCCCCCCGGCCCCCCCGGGATGCACAGCCCCACTCCTCGGCCCCCTCGGGGGTCCGCAGCCCCCCCAGTCCCCCTCCCCAGATGCTCACAGGGGGAAAGGAACGGCTCGGCCTCAAGCTCTGCGGGCTGCCTGTGGCCCCTGCAGAGCCCACGATCCTCGGCAGCCCACACGCGGGGCGAAGCTCACAGCCCGAGAAGGAGTCACGGGGTGCCGCCGCTCCTGCCACAACCCTCCTTCCCAGCCTGCTGCTGGAGCACAAGGCACTTGAAAGCAGCAGGAAAGAACAAGGAGGGCCTCGCAAGATGGCAGGAATAACGCGGGCAGCCTAAAGCGTTTAGCCAGGCAGGGCTTGCCACTCACCTTGTGCCGTGGTTGAATCCCAGCCGGCAACTCAGCACCACACAACCGCTCACTCGCTGCCCCCTCAGCGGGAGGGGGGAGAGAATTGGAGGGGCAAAAGTGAAAAAACTCCACTTGTAAGGGAAAGGGGGGGGGGAAAAAAACCCCAAACAACAGAGAGAAAAACCCCAGACAGACAAGCGGTACAAACGAAAACAAGGGCTCGCCGCCAACCGCCCGATGCCCAGCCAGCCGCAGCCCAGCAGCGGCCCCCCCGCCAACCGCCCCCCGAGTTTTATTTCCTGACGTCATAGGGCCTGGAACACCCCCTGGGTCCGCCGGGGTCAGCTCTCCCAGCGGTGCCCCCTCCCAGGCCCTCGCGCACCCCCAGCCCGCTCGCCGGCAGGGCGGGGCGAGGAGCAGCACAGCCCCCGGCGCCGTGCAAGCGCTGCGCAGCGGGAACTCACGCAGCCCCGCGTCACCGACGCCGTTTTCAGCACAAACCCAAAACGCAGGAGGAGGGCGAGCGGGGTGGGAGCGGGGGGCGGGGGAGCGGGAGGGGGGTGCCAGAGTTTGGGCGGGGGGCAACGGGCAGGTTGGCGGGGCAGGCAGCACCCCAGGGGTCCGGGCCCCTCAAATGGCTGCTGTTTCACCCCAAAGCTTCCCCAAATCGGGGGGTTTTTTGCTTTTCTATAATATCAAAACTGGGGTTTTTTCCTTTTCCAAAATATTCCACTTGGAGGTTTTTCAACGCTTTTTCACAACAAAAATTGGCGATTTTTGCTTTTTCGTTTTGTGCATGAAAATGGGGGTTTTTTTGCTTTCCGGCTGCCCAAATCCTGGTGGATTTGGCTTTCCCGGGAGCTCCAAGTTGGGTATTTTTCCCCAAAAAATGCGGGGTTTTTTTTTCCCCACCCCTTGCAGGCCCCGAATTAGGGGTTTTGTGGTGTTTTTATGCCGTGGCAGCAGGTCCCGCTCTGTGTGCACGGCCCTGCAGGGGAAAGTCCCTGTTGGGGGAACTGGCCCCCAATCAGGATGGGAAAAGGTGGAAAAGGAGAACAGGGAAGAGGCAGCTTTTGAAAGCGCTTTTGTATCTTCAATAGAGAGGTGTTTCGGGGGGGGGGGGGGGGGGTGAAGCGTTTTTAAATCCTTTCTATAAACAGGGTTTCTTTGCATTTTAAAAACCTTATCCATCATAGACGTTTACGCTTAATGTATTTACACATACCTCTATATGTATATTTAGTGAATATATTTATGTTTCACTTATACCCCCCTATTTCCCACTCATTATATATAATACCTGCTCAGACTATATATCTGTCGACTTACATATTTTGACACTTAAATGTCTTTATAGACTTCTCTATTTAAACTTACGTATATTTACACTTATCTCTTTATAGACTTAGATTTTAGACTTAGATACCTATTTACACTTATAGATCATCTCTTAGATTACATACAATGCCTATTTAGGCTCTCTACATAACACGTAGTGAGTGTAGACAGCGGTATCTATTCAGACTTTTTTCTATTTTCAATTCCTTCATACATAAAATATATCATCCCTTTTGCATTTGGAAGTGCTTTCTTTTTTAATTTATATAGACGTGAGTTCTTTTTGTATTTTAAAACCCTATATACGTCTTCCGAATTTTTTTCTGCTCTAAAATCCTTTATATAATAGGGCAGATATAGGTTCCTATTTTGAAATCCTTGTATACATATAAAGGAATATTATTTTTCCATATATAGAACAAGGAGAGATTTTTCTCTATTTCGAGGCCTCACAGATAGATTTACAGTTTTTTAAAAATTTTTGAACCCCCCCAGGAATTATCAGGCATTTTTGGGCTGTGACCCCCTTTTTGGGGGGGGGACGGGACCCCCCCTTCCCCACTCACCTGCTCCTCCACGGCATCATCAGCCCGCCGGTGATGTTGGGGTGCCCCAAATGACATCATCACCCCTCCAGGCCCCCAAACCCCCCTTTTTATTCAGCCCCCAAAAAGGCACAACAGGAGGGAAACGGCCCCAACCGGCGGCTCGTTACGTCAATAATGCCGTTGGCGTATGTACGCACGCACCCCCGCCAAAAAGGGGGGCTCCGCTAGAAAGATAAAGGAGGGGCAGCCCCCCCAAACGCTTGCAGCCCCCCCTTAGCCCCCGTCCCGCAGGCTGGCAGCCGGCCCCTTACCCTCAGCACGCCCAACGACCGGCAGGCAAACCCGGGCCGGGGGTCTCTCCTGAGCACCACGGGACGCTTACAGCGAGGCATCTGAAAAACAAAAATCCCAACGGATATTTCAGCACGTTAAAAAAAACAGCACCGAAGGCAGCAGCGGAATTCGGTCAGGACAAGGGAGAGGGTAGCAGTCGAGCTAAAGGAGGGTGCCAGGCAAACGGGTGTCCTGGTTTCGGCTGGGATAGGGTTAAATTTCTTCCTAGTGCTGTGTTTTGGATTTAGTAGGAGGAGAACGTTGATAACACCCTGATGTTTTCAGTTGTTGCTAAGTGCCCTCCTAGTCCAAGGACAGCTCCCGTGCCTACTGACTGAGCTAGGTACACAAGGTGGGAGGGAACACAGCCAGGACAGCCAGCCCAGCTGGCCAACGGGGTATTCCATACCATGTGACGTCATGCTCAGTATATGAAGGGTAGGCGTGATCCAGGAAGTACCGATCACTACTTGGTTATCGGTCAGCGCGGGTGGTGAGCAACTGCATTGTGCATCACTCATTTTGTATATTTTATCATTATCATCATTATTTTCCCTTTTTTTCCCTGTTCTATTAAACTGTCTTTACCTCAACCCACGAGTTTTTCCTCACTCTTACCCTTCCGATTCTCTCCCCGTCCCGCTGGGGGTGGGGGGAGTGAGTGAGCGGCTGCGTGGTATTTGGCTGCCTGCCGGGTTAAACCACGACAACGGGTCAGCTCGAAATACAACGCGGCCTTTAAAAGCTCGAGCGATTCGAACGCTTAAAATCCGCGTGAGGACTAATTGACGCGATTCTGAACGTGTCCTTCGCAGAGAAGTAAACGCTCTCGCTGGTGTCGGAAAACGCCCCGTCCCTTCCTTACAGCACCGCTGCCGGGAGATAACCCCGTGAGGCTGCAGGACAAGGGCGCGCCGTAATCAGCATCTACGCTCACGGATCCGCCGCCACAGCTCCAGCCCTTGCGCTGCTGCTGCTGCTGCTGCGCATCTCGCTCGCTTGGCCGATAAAGCTGAAAGTGAAGCGTAAAACTTTGAAGAGTAAAATGAAAACGAAAGAACAAATCTCAGCAATTCATTTTATGTAAACGTACGCGCACCTTTTTAGCATACGTACAATGAGAAGGCTTATACCGTAAAAGTATTTCATTTTCCTTTTGCGTTAATTGAAATTGCGTAGCTGTGAATTCATGCCGTTAAATTATCTACCTCCAAACTACACAGCTATCGTTTGACCAGGGGTTTTGCGTGCGTTACGTGACTAGGAGCGGCGCCGAGACCGATGCTACCGAACTGCCGGGGAAAGGCGCCGTCGAAAGCGAGACAGAAATAAAGGACTTCAGAGCACTCTGCCAAAAGATCGGGAAAAAAGCCCGTAACGTTCAGTTGCCTCTCTTTTGAAACGTTTAGAGCAACTACCCAACTGCTTAAGCACACCTAATAAATTATACGCTACGGCTATTTGGCAGTTGCAGTTTAAACAACGCAAGTCAGTTTGGAAGTTATACAATTTTAACTTTCTTTTTAAAATTTCATTTACGATAGAAAAATCAGTGAGATAAGAGATCTCCCGTATGGTTTTACTCTTTTTTTGGGGGGGGGTGGGGGGGGTGGGGGCAGGCGGTGGGGAATATCAAATCCCCAGTGCTGCAATACATCAGGCTACCAAAAAGGACCGGCAGGTTTGCTAACGCTGTTGGCCGTAGCCGAGCGTGCGGAGGAACGCGTCTTTACGATCTCTCGACCGTTACACCCGAGAACCAAAGATCAGCCGTACGTCGACTATCGGAAGACGTGCTGCGCTTGGGTCTGTGCAAGGAAATCGGCTTACCCCTTTTTTTTTTCCCCAGAGAGAGAGCGAGCGAAAAGTCTCCTTGCGGATGACTTCTACTGCCGAGCACGTCATCTCTGAAGATCCATTCTGATGGGAAGTTCGTAAAAGGCAACTCCTTTGAACGAGAAAGATTTCCATTCTGGAAAATCTCTTTCCAACCAAAGTCAAAATTACGCGCTGCAGGTTAAGGAAAAAGGACGCGATAGAAGCAGTAACTCACCAAAACCACATCAGGACTCTCTGTCGCTAGTTACGAGGCTGCTACCGCTTCTCGGGAAAGCCTGGAAAACGCACCGAAGCGACACCGATTTGTCCCGTGTTGTCCGCGCCTCTTCTTTGACCTTGATTGCTTTTAGCACAGATGCTAGCATCTCAGTAAGGTGTTCGAGTGCTCCTGTAAGGCATTTTAAACACTGACTGACTGAAAAAGCCTAAAGCTTTTATCGTGAAAACAAAGCCTGTTTCTCCCGAACATCCCAACTCTTACAAACGGTTCCTTTCCTCTTCTAGTCCAACGTTATTTTCACAGCACCCTTTCATAGCAAGCGCACAGAAACAGAAGACCGTGCTTGCAGGAAGAGAAAACAGACGGAGGGCAGCAAGCTTTGCATAGGCGTACCACGCTCCAGAACAGACCTCCTTTATTTTTAGTATTTGCGTTAAAATATTTCACATTAAAAAATCACATAGAAGGAGAGCTGCCACGTTCCTCGTGTTAACTGTAAAGTCCGTGCTACAAGCACCTTAGGAAAAATGCAGACACGTATCACAGGCCTACCTTGTACTTGCAGACCACTACGGACCCTTTCCATCTGTCTCGTACTTTCACGGCAGTTGACGTTCTGCTGAGAGGAAAGGAAAAAAAAAACAAACAACGTTTAGCACAAAGCTTCCTTTGCCGTGAAGAGAACAACTGAGCGGAGGAGAAAGTATTTGGCATCGTCTTTGGTGCAGTTGTTGAGACAGGCCACTAGAACTTCTGCACGTTTTAGACAACCGTGCCTTTTTTTTGGCTCATCGGCAGCTTTAGTTTCGCTAGAACTCACTTTCCTAGAGACGCGCAGGTGACGGGCACAGGTACCTACGTACGTTTTCTCAAGCCTAAGTAGAGCCGCGATTTCCTCACCCGATACGTCCCAAGTGGAGTATTTTTGTTAAAGAGTACGGCAACCCGTCCGTCCTCGCAAACTCGCTGCGAAAGAGGAATCCTTTTTTCCAGGCCGTTTCTCCAAACAGTCGAGATCTTTGAAAACCGCAGTTGTTTTAAAACATTTGGAGCACGTTGCCAAACAACGCTTGGCAGTAAGACTTTGACGTGTTTGACGCACGCAAATCTGGGGTAACTCGCTACTTGCTTCCTGTTGTCGTTGTTCTTCCTTCAGAAATTCTACTTGTAGCCAAGTTATTCGCTACTGGTTCAAGCATTTACCTTCCAGCTATTACCAGCGCGTTTACACAGGCGAGGAACTAAATCGCTCTTCTAAAACTACCCGAGTGAAAATGACAGCCACGAAAGAGGAGCGACAGAGAAGGAAAGGAGAGGTCAGGCAGCAAGAGAGCTCTGCAGGCTGCCACCAGACAACGTCGCACTCTTAAGGAAAAACAAACAAACAAACAAACAAACAAACAAACAAAAAACCAAACAAAAAAAACCCCAAAACACACAAACGCAAAAACCAACAACAAAACAAAACTTTGACGTTGTACCTTTCTTTTCTTTTGGAGCTCGTCCCTGTCTCAGCTGATCGTCTCGACAGAGCACAAAGTGCAGATGATCCGTATCCCGATGACATCTGCACGCGATGAACACGTGTTCAGAAATAGTCCAGATCTGTAAGACTGGTGTCATTTGTGTGGTTCCAAGCATCATAACTCCGTTTTACTGACCAATGCATTTGTGAGGAAACTAAGTAGCTTTTAAACGTAGCCTCTCCTTGGGGAGAAAAATGCGTTAGGGAGTGAAAAAAAGGATGATTCAGAGCTCCCAACCATGACGGAGCAGCGGGAAAACTAATGAAAGTGAAGACCAACAGCAGCAACGTGAAGCGGCATTTGGCTTCAATTCTGATCACGTACTTAAGCGGCTCTCCAAGTCTATACCTCCATCCTATGAACAACTAGCCCTTTTTTGGAAGGACCAACTTTTGTCCTTCAAAGTGCTAGATTGAAGACTCCACTGAACAGAACGTGGATTGAGCCACAGGACAACGTGCCATCGACGCTCTAATGAAAAAAAAATCACGTAAAAATCAAGTTGAAATATCAGCTTCCATCGTGTCTCATTCATTACGTTTCTAGTAGTACCTGGGTGCTCCAAAATTCACTCTCCTGACACCACGTAGTACTACAAATTGAGTTACGCAGGTAAAAATAAAAGGCTCTTTCCAACCTGCCCGTAAAATCAGTACGAACAAACAGAAGAGAAACACTTGACCCTAAAGAAGGTCACAGGCAGCTCTTAATTTATCGTAGGCGAAAGCTCATTCTTTTCCCTGAAAGGAAAACGCTCGTAACTACCCAGGGACCGATGCGGGAACGAGGCACGCGCGCTCTGTTAACGGCAACTGTTCATCAGCTTTTCTGCACCGGCACAAATTTGCCTTTTCCCTGGGTTTGACGTGGAGCACCTGCAGCGTCCTTGAACGCGCCAATGTTTCTCCCCGCTCCCCCGGCCCCCCACGTGCCATTACCTGAGCAGCAAGCGGCATCAGCCACGCAGGATTTTCTTCACGTGACGCAGAAGGTGACGCTGGGAAAAGAGGAGGCACAAAATGAACCTGTTTGTCACACCCAGCCAACGGTGAAAACCCAGGGAAGGATTCTGCCGTGCGGGGCCGGGCTGTGCACCCCCGGAGCTCCAGCCGGCCGGTTTCGCTCCCCTTTGCCGGGTACCGGGGAGACACCGCCGCCTCGTGCTGCCGCCTGCCCCCCGGGGAGAGCCGGGGGACCCCCACCTCACTTCAGCCCTCGGGAACGGGACCGGGAGAGACCCTCCACGCAAAGAGAGCGGATCCACGCGTGGCGTGGATTTAATCCCCGAGAGAAGAGGCCGGGCTCCCCGCTGGCAGAAGGACAACTCGCCTCCCTGCCGCTCGGAGCGCCTTGCCGGGGACAGCCCTGCCTGCGCCTGGCTGCTCTTCAGCCGTGCTGGGAGTGCAGTCTGGCCGACGGATGCTCCGGCAAACAGATACTGCAGCGAATCGCAGCTCCCGCTCGTTACAGCTGCTGGTAATTTTGCCTCTGGCTAAGGCATGCCCCAGACAGCGGACACCTCGTCTCGTTCCAGCTCCTGCTTGCTACGGTTCTGGCTAATCGAAGCTCCAGCTCTGCACCGTTGATTTCAGCTCCTTCTCCTTACAAGCTCCAGCTATTTGCAACAGCCTGGGCTTTTGACAAGGTCGTAAACCAACCGCCGTCAAAACTCGACTATTAGGATTAAATATCATAGTTGGACATTGTATAAGCATTAATGAGTTTGTACGACTAATTAGTTAATAACTATTCTAAGCAGTCGACAAGCAAGAGCTGGACTCGAAGAGGGCGTGCGGGGTCTGAAAAGCAGAGACCGCCTCTTCCCCCCAGAGACCACCGCAGACGTTGAGTTGGGCCTGGTGCATGCCGGCCTCCCGCACTTCGGGGTCCAGCAGGACCAGACCCGCCCCCCCCCCCCCCGAGAGGGTCCACGCACCCTGCCCACCCCCTGCTTTCCCCTGCAGCCCCCAATGCCCTCCCACCCCCCCGCACAAACGGCCAAACCGGCTTCTGCTTTAGGCCCCCAAACCAGCTCACTTAGCGCCCATTTCTGAGCCCAAAAACCCAGCTGCTGCGCCTCTTCTCAAGTCCCAAAGGTGACCCCGGGGAGGGCAAGCGCTTGCGTGATGCTTCGGGCAGAAACGGGGCTGAAAGGTCCGATCCCGGTGCCGGGGGAGCAGAGGCGAGCTGGCTGGGACCAGCTTTTGCTCCTGGAACAACCCCAGGTCCCTGCTCCGAGGTCCTCCCCTTGGGGCCCTGGGGTGGACCTGTCCCTCCCCTTCAAATGCTGCAGGAGTTTCGGGGGCAGAAGGCCGTTTCTAAGCCCTCTCTCCAGCAGCTCCTCCCTCGACTCGGCCCGCGAAGCCCCCAGTCTGCCTGCAGGGAGGGCTGGGGGGTCCCCGGCCCCACGGGGCGACAGTGGGGACTCGCAGGGAGGATCTGTTTGCACAAAGCGCCCCGCCCCCCCCCCCCCCCCCCGCCGGCCGGCCCCCCCGCCCCGGCCCACTGCGCGGCCCCTCTAGGGCACGCAGCCCCCCCCCCAACTCCCCACTCCCCAGATGCTCACAGCCCCTCCCCCGCCTGGAGCCCCCCCAGACCCTGTCCCCGGAGCCTGCAGAACCGCCCCCCCCCCCGCCACAGCCCGGCTCCCCGGGCCCTCGGCCCCTCACACTCACGCTGCGCCGCCGCCTCGGTGCAGAGCCCGCCGCGCGGCCCGTTGGAATACCGTCCGCAACCAATCAGCGCGCGGCTCCACCGGACCGCCCGCGCGAGGCACGCCGGGAGTTGTAGTCCCCACCCGGGGACCGCGCATGCGCACGGCGCCCCGGGGACCGCGCATGCGCACGGCTCGCAGCCCCTCCCCAGCGTTTGCAAGCACTTCCCAGCCCCAGGACCCCCGGAGCTCACAGCACCCGACCACACCATTTTCCAGCCCCCTGGGAGCCCCACTCTCAAGTCCCGCCAGGACCCACAGCCCCACTCCCCAGCTCCTTGGGGGACCGCGATCTCGATGGTCCGGGAGTCCTCCAGGTGTACTCTCTGGTCTGGACGTCCGTCTCTATGGTCCGGCAGTCCTCCAGGAGTACTCTCTAGGCCGGACTTTGCTCTCTATGGTCCGGCAGTCCTCCGGGGGTACTCTCTAGGCCGGACTTTGCTCTCTATGGTCCGGCAGTCCTCCAGGGGTACTCTCTAGGCCGGACTTTGCTCTCTATGGTCCGGCAGTCCTCCAGGGGGTACTCTCTAGGCCGGACTCTGCTCTCTATGGTCCGGCAGTCCTCCAGGGGGTACTCTCTAGGCCGGACTCTGCTCTCTATGGTCCGGCAGTCCTCCAGGGGGTACTCTCTAGGCCGGACTCTGCTCTCTATGGTCCGGCAGTCCTCCAGGGGGTACTCTCTAGGCCGGACTCTGCTCTCTATGGTCCGGCAGTCCTCCAGGGGGTACTCTCTAGGCCGGACTCTGCTCTCTATGGTCCGGAAGTTCCCCACGTGCACTCTCCGGTCCGGACGACCGTCTCGATGGTCCGGCAGTCCTCCAGCTGTACTCTCTAGGCCGCACATTTTCCTCTATGGTGCGGAAGTCCCCCAGCTACATTCTATGCGTCTGGACCTCCGTCTCTATGGTCCGGAAGTCCTCCAGGTGTACTCTCTGGCCCGGCAGTCCGCCATCTCTATGGTCCGGGAGTCCTCCAGCTATACTCTCTGGTCTGGACTGGGCTGGGCTCTATGGTCCGGAAGTCCTCCAGCCCCTCTCCCCGACCCCCTAGGGCTCGCAGCCCCCCCCGGCCCCCCCGGGATGCACAGCCCCACTCCTCGGCCCCCTCGGGGGTCCGCAGCCCCCCCAGTCCCCCTCCCCAGATGCTCACAGGGGGAAAGGAACGGCTCGGCCTCAAGCTCTGCGGGCTGCCTGTGGCCCCTGCAGAGCCCACGATCCTCGGCAGCCCACACGCGGGGCGAAGCTCACAGCCCGAGAAGGAGTCACGGGGAGCCGCCGCTCCTGCCACAACCCTCCTTCCCAGCCTGCTGCTGGAGCACAAGGCACTTGAAAGCAGCAGGAAAGAACAAGGAGGGCCTCGCAAGATGGCAGGAATAACGCGGGCAGCCTAAAGCGTTTAGCCAGGCAGGGCTTGCCACTCACCTTGTGCCGTGGTCGAATCCCAGCCCGCAACTCAGCACCACACAACCGCTCACTCGCTGCCCCCTCAGCGGGAGGGGGGAGAGAATTGGAAGGGCAAAAGTGAAAAAACTCCACTTGTAAGGGAAAGGGGGGGGGGGGGAAAACCCCAAACAACAGAGAGAAAAACCCCAGACAGACAAGCGGTACAAACGAAAACAAGGGCTCGCCGCCAACCGCCCGATGCCCAGCCAGCCGCAGCCCAGCAGCGGCCCCCCCGCCAACCGCCCCCCGAGTTTTATTTCCTGACGTCATAGTGTCTGGAACATCCCCTGGGTCCGCCGGGGTCAGCTCTCCCAGCGGTGCCCCCTCCCAGGCCCTCGCGCACCCCCAGCCCGCTCGCCGGCAGGGCGGGGCGAGGAGCAGCACAGCCCCCGGCGCCGTGCAAGCGCTGCGCAGCGGGAACTCACGCAGCCCCGCGTCACCGACGCCGTTTTCAGCACAAACCCAAAACGCAGGAGGAGGGCGAGCGGGGTGGGAGCGGGGGGCGGGGGAGCGGGAGGGGGGTGCCAGAGTTTGGGCGGGGGGCAACGGGCAGGTTGGCGGGGCAGGCAGCACCCCAGGGGTCCGGGCCCCTCAAATGGCTGGTGTTTCACCCCAAAGCTTCCCCAAATCGGGGGGGTTTTTGCTTTTCTATAATATCAAAACTGGGGTTTTTTCCTTTTCCAAAATATTCCACTTGGAGGTTTTTCAACGCTTTTTCACAACAAAAATTGGCGATTTTTGCTTTTTCGTTTTGTGCATGAAAATGGGGGTTTTTTTGCTTTCCGGCTGCCCAAATCCTGGTGGATTTGGCTTTCCCGGGAGCTCCAAGTTGGGTATTTTTCCCCAAAAAATGCGGGGGTTTTTTTTCCCCACCCCTTGCAGGCCCCGAATTAGGGGTTTTGTGGTGTTTTTATGCCGTGGCAGCAGGTCCCGCTCTGTGTGCACGGCCCTGCAGGGGAAAGTCCCTGTTGGGGGAACTGGCCCCCAATCAGGATGGGAAAAGGTGGAAAAGGAGAACAGGGAAGAGGCAGCTTTTGAAAGCGCTTTTCTATCTTCAATAGAGAGGTGTTTCCCTATTTCCCACTCATTATATATAATACCTGCTCAGACTAGATATCTGTCGACTTACATATTTTGACACTTAAATGTCTTTATAGACTTCTCTATTTAAACTTACATATATTTACACTTATCTCTTTATAGACTTAGATTTTAGACTTAGATACCTATTTACACTTATAGATCATCTCTTAGATTACATACAATGCCTATTTAGGCTCTCTACATAACACGTAGTGAGTGTAGACAGCGGTATCTATTCAGACTTTTTTCTATTTTCAATTCCTTCATACATAAAATATATCATCCCTTTTGCATTTGGAAGTGCTTTCTTTTTTAATTTATATAGACGTGAGTTCTTTTTGTATTTTAAAACCCTATATACGTCTTCCGAATTTTTTTCTGCTCTAAAATCCTTTATATAATAGGGCAGGTATAGGTTCCTATTTTGAAATCCTTGTATACGTATAAAGGAATATTATTTTTCCATATATAGAACAAGGAGAGATTTTTCTCTATTTCGAGGCCTCACAGATAGATTTACAGTTTTTTAAAAACTTTTGAACCCCCCCAGGAATTATCAGGCATTTTTGGGCTGTGACCCCCTTTTTGGGGGGGGGGGACGACCCCCCCTTCCCCACTCACCTGCTCCTCCACGGCATCATCAGCCCGCCGGTGATGTTGGGGTGCCCCAAATGACATCATCACCCCTCCAGGCCCCCAAACCCCCCTTTTTATTCAGCCCCCAAAAAGGCACAACAGGAGGGAAACGGCCCCAACCGGCGGCTCGTTACGTCAATAATGCCGTTGGCGTATGTACGCACGCACCCCCGCCAAAAAGGGGGGCTCCGCTAGAAAGATAAAGGAGGGGCAGCCCCCCCAAACGCTTGCAGCCCCCCCTTAGCCCCCGTCCCGCAGGCTGGCAGCCGGCCCCTTACCCTCAGCACGCCCAACGACCGGCAGGCAAACCCGGGCCGGGGGTCTCTCCTGAGCACCACGGGACGCTTACAGCGAGGCATCTGAAAAACAAAAATCCCAACGGATATTTCAGCACGTTAAAAAAAACAGCACCGAAGGCAGCAGCGGAATTCGGTCAGGACAAGGGAGAGGGTAGCAGTCGAGCTAAAGGAGGGTGCCAGGCAAACGGGTGTCCTGGTTTCGGCTGGGATAGGGTTAAATTTCTTCCTAGTGCTGTGTTTTGGATTTAGTAGGAGGAGAACGTTGATAACACCCTGATGTTTTCAGTTGTTGCTAAGTGCCCTCCTAGTCCAAGGACAGCTCCCGTGCCTACTGACTGAGCTAGGTACACAAGGTGGGAGGGAACACAGCCAGGACAGCCAGCCCAGCTGGCCAACGGGGTATTCCATACCATGTGACGTCATGCTCAGTATATGAAGGGTAGGCGTGATCCAGGAAGTACCGATCACTACTTGGTTATCGGTCAGCGCGGGTGGTGAGCAACTGCATTGTGCATCACTCATTTTGTATATTTTATCATTATCATCATTATTTTCCCTTTTTTTCCCTGTTCTATTAAACTGTCTTTACCTCAACCCACGAGTTTTTCCTCACTCTTACCCTTCCGATTCTCTCCCCGTCCCGCTGGGGGTGGGGGGAGTGAGTGAGCGGCTGCGTGGTATTTGGCTGCCTGCCGGGTTAAACCACGACAACGGGTCAGCTCGAAATACAACGCGGCCTTTAAAAGCTCGAGCGATTCGAACGCTTAAAATCCGCGTGAGGACTAATTGACGCGATTCTGAACGCGTCCTTCGCAGAGAAGTAAACGCTCTCGCTGGTGTCGGAAAACGCCCCGTCCCTTCCTTACAGCACCGCTGCCGGGAGATAACCCCGTGAGGCTGCAGGACAAGGGCGCGCCGTAATCAGCATCTACGCTCACGGATCCGCCGCCACAGCTCCAGCCCTTGCGCTGCTGCTGCTGCTGCTGCGCATCTCGCTCGCTTGGCCGATAAAGCTGAAAGTGAAGCGTAAAACTTTGAAGAGTAAAATGAAAAAGAAAGAACAAATCTCAGCAATTCATTTTATGTAAACGTACGCGCACCTTTTTAGCATACGTACAATGAGAAGGCTTATACCGTAAAAGTATTTCATTTTCCTTTTGCGTTAATTGAAATTGCGTAGCTGTGAATTCATGCCGTTAAATTATCTACCTCCAAACTACACAGCTATCGTTTGACCAGGGGTTTTGCGTGCGTTACGTGACTAGGAGCGGCGCCGAGACCGATGCTACCGAACTGCCGGGGAAAGGCGCCGTCGAAAGCGAGACAGAAATAAAGGACTTCAGAGCACTCTGCCAAAAGATCGGGAAAAAAGCCCGTAACGTTCAGTTGCCTCTCTTTTGAAACGTTTAGAGCAACTACCCAACTGCTTAAGCACACCTAATAAATTATACGCTACGGCTATTTGGCAGTTGCAGTTTAAACAACGCAAGTCAGTTTGGAAGTTATACAATTTTAACTTTCTTTTTAAAATTTCATTTACGATAGAAAAATCAGTGAGATAAGAGATCTCCCGTATGGTTTTACTCTTTTTTTGGGGGGGGGTGGGGGGGGTGGGGGCAGGCGGTGGGGAATATCAAATCCCCAGTGCTGCAATACATCAGGCTACCAAAAAGGACCGGCAGGTTTGCTAACGCTGTTGGCCGTAGCCGAGCGTGCGGAGGAACGCGTCTTTACGATCTCTCGACCGTTACACCCGAGAACCAAAGATCAGCCGTACGTCGACTATCGGAAGACGTGCTGCGCTTGGGTCTGTGCAAGGAAATCGGCTTACCCCTTTTTTTTTTCCCCAGAGAGAGAGCGAGCGAAAAGTCTCCTTGCGGATGACTTCTACTGCCGAGCACGTCATCTCTGAAGATCCATTCTGATGGGAAGTTCGTAAAAGGCAACTCCTTTGAACGAGAAAGATTTCCATTCTGGAAAATCTCTTTCCAACCAAAGTCAAAATTACGCGCTGCAGGTTAAGGAAAAAGGACGCGATAGAAGCAGTAACTCACCAAAACCGCATCAGGACTCTCTGTCGCTAGTTACGAGGCTGCTACCGCTTCTCGGGAAAGCCTGGAAAACGCACCGAAGCGACACCGATTTGTCCCGTGTTGTCCGCGCCTCTTCTTTGACCTTGATTGCTTTTAGCACAGATGCTAGCATCTCAGTAAGGTGTTCGAGTGCTCCTGTAAGGCATTTTAAACACTGACTGACTGAAAAAGCCTAAAGCTTTTATCGTGAAAACAAAGCCTGTTTCTCCCGAACATCCCAACTCTTACAAACGGTTCCTTTCCTCTTCTAGTCCAACGTTATTTTCACAGCACCCTTTCATAGCAAGCGCACAGAAACAGAAGACCGTGCTTGCAGGAAGAGAAAACAGACGGAGGGCAGCAAGCTTTGCATAGGCGTACCACGCTCCAGAACAGACCTCCTTTATTTTTAGTATTTGCGTTAAAATATTTCACATTAAAAAATCACATAGAAGGAGAGCTGCCACGTTCCTCGTGTTAACTGTAAAGTCCGTGCTACAAGCACCTTAGGAAAAATGCAGACACGTATCACAGGCCTACCTTGTACTTGCAGACCACTACGGACCCTTTCCATCTGTCTCGTACTTTCACGGCAGTTGACGTTCTGCTGAGAGGAAAGGAAAAAAAAAACAAACAACGTTTAGCACAAAGCTTCCTTTGCCGTGAAGAGAACAACTGAGTGGAGGAGAAAGTATTTGGCATCGTCTTTGGTGCAGTTGTTGAGACAGGCCACTAGAACTTCTGCACGTTTTAGACAACCGTGCCTTTTTTTTGGCTCATCGGCAGCTTTAGTTTCGCTAGAACTCACTTTCCTAGAGACGCGCAGGTGACGGGCACAGGTACCTACGTACGTTTTCTCAAGCCTAAGTAGAGCCGCGATTTCCTCACCCGATACGTCCCAAGTGGAGTATTTTTGTTAAAGAGTACGGCAACCCGTCCGTCCTCGCAAACTCGCTGCGAAAGAGGAATCCTTTTTTCCAGGCCGTTTCTCCAAACAGTCGAGATCTTTGAAAACCGCAGTTGTTTTAAAACATTTGGAGCACGTTGCCAAACAACGCTTGGCAGTAAGACTTTGACGTGTTTGACGCACGCAAATCTGGGGTAACTCGCTACTTGCTTCCTGTTGTCGTTGTTCTTCCTTCAGAAATTCTACTTGTAGCCAAGTTATTCGCTACTGGTTCAAGCATTTACCTTCCAGCTATTACCAGCGCGTTTACACAGGCGAGGAACTAAATCGCTCTTCTAAAACTACCCGAGTGAAAATGACAGCCACGAAAGAGGAGTGACAGAGAAGGAAAGGAGAGGTCAGGCAGCAAGAGAGCTCTGCAGGCTGCCACCAGTCAACGTCGCACTCTTAAGGAAAAACAAACAAACAAACAAACAAACAAAAAACCAAAGGAAAAAAACCCCAAAACGCACAAACACAAAAACCAACAACAAAACAAAACTTTGACGTTGTACCTTTCTTTTCTTTTGGAGCTCGTCCCTGTCTCAGCTGATCGTCTCGACAGAGCACAAAGTGCAGATGATCCGTATCCCGATGACATCTGCACGCGATGAACACGTGTTCAGAAATAGTCCAGATCTGTAAGACTGGTGTCATTTGTGTGGTTCCAAGCATCATAACTCCGTTTTACTGACCAATGCATTTGTGAGGAAACTAAGTAGCTTTTAAACGTAGCCTCTCCTTGGGGAGAAAAATGCGTTAGGGAGTGAAAAAAAGGATGATTCAGAGCTCCCAACCATGACGGAGCAGCGGGAAAACTAATGAAAGTGAAGACCAACAGCAGCAACGTGAAGCGGCATTTGGCTTCAATTCTGATCACGTACTTAAGCGGCTCTCCAAGTCTATACCTCCATCCTATGAACGACTAGCCCTTTTTTGGAAGGACCAACTTTTGTCCTTCAAAGTGCTAGATTGAAGACTCCACTGAACAGAACGTGGATTGAGCCACAGGACAACGTGCCATCGACGCTCTAATGAAAAAAAAATCACGTAAAAATCAAGTTGAAATATCAGCTTCCATCGTGTCTCATTCATTACGTTTCTAGTAGTACCTGGGTGCTCCAAAATTCACTCTCCTGACACCCCGTAGTACTACAAATTGAGTTACGCAGGTAAAAATAAAAGGCTCTTTCCAACCTGCCCGTAAAATCAGTACGAACAAACAGAAGAGAAACACTTGACCCTAAAGAAGGTCACAGGCAGCTCTTAATTTATCGTAGGCGAAAGCTCATTCTTTTCCCTGAAAGGAAAACGCTCGTAACTACCCAGGGACCGATGCGGGAACGAGGCACGCGCGCTCTGTTAACGGCAACTGTTCATCAGCTTTTCTGCACCGGCACAAATTTGCCTTTTCCCTGGGTTTGACGTGGAGCACCTGCAGCGTCCTTGAACGCGCCAATGTTTCTCCCCGCTCCCCCGGCCCCCCACGTGCCATTACCTGAGCAGCAAGCGGCATCAGCCACGCAGGATTTTCTTCACGTGACGCAGAAGGTGACGCTGGGAAAAGAGGAGGCACAAAATGAACCTGTTTGTCACACCCAGCCAACGGTGAAAACCCAGGGAAGGATTCTGCCGTGCGGGGCCGGGCTGTGCACCCCCGGAGCTCCAGCCGGCCGGTTTCGCTCCCCTTTGCCGGGTACCGGGGAGACACCGCCGCCTCGTGCTGCCGCCTGCCCCCCGGGGAGAGCCGGGGGACCCCCACCTCACTTCAGCCCTCGGGAACGGGACCGGGAGAGACCCTCCACGCAAAGAGAGCGGATCCACGCGTGGCGTGGATTTAATCCCCGAGAGAAGAGGCCGGGCTCCCCGCTGGCAGAAGGACAACTCGCCTCCCTGCCGCTCGGAGCGCCTTGCCGGGGACAGCCCTGCCTGCGCCTGGCTGCTCTTCAGCCGTGCTGGGAGTGCAGTCTGGCCGACGGATGCTCCGGCAAACAGATACTGCAGCGAATCGCAGCTCCCGCTCGTTACAGCTGCTGGTAATTTTGCCTCTGGCTAAGGCATGCCCCAGACAGCGGACACCTCGTCTCGTTCCAGCTCCTGCTTGCTACGGTTCTGGCTAATCGAAGCTCCAGCTCTGCACCGTTGATTTCAGCTCCTTCTCCTTACAAGCTCCAGCTATTTGCAACAGCCTGGGCTTTTGACAAGGTCGTAAACCAACCGCCGTCAAAACTCGACTATTAGGATTAAATATCATAGTTGGACATTGTATAAGCATTAATGAGTTTGTACGACTAATTAGTTAATAACTATTCTAAGCAGTCGACAAGCAAGAGCTGGACTCGAAGAGGGCGTGCGGGGTCTGAAAAGCAGAGACCGCCTCTTCCCCCCAGAGACCACCGCAGACGTTGAGTTGGGCCTGGTGCATGCCGGCCTCCCGCACTTCGGGGTGCAGCAGGACCAGACCCGCCCCCCCCCCCCCCCCCCCCCGAGAGGGTCCACGCACCCTGCCCACCCCCTGCTTTCCCCTGCAGCCCCCAATGCCCTCCCACCCCCCCGCACAAACGGCCAAACCGGCTTCTGCTTTAGGCCCCCAAACCAGCTCACTTAGCGCCCATTTCTGAGCCCAAAAACCCAGCTGCTGCGCCTCTTCTCAAGTCCCAAAGGTGACCCCGGGGAGGGCAAGCGCTTGCGTGATGCTTCGGGCAGAAACGGGGCTGAAAGGTCCGATCCCGGTGCCGGGGGAGCAGAGGCGAGCTGGCTGGGACCAGCTTTTGCTCCTGGAACAACCCCAGGTCCCTGCTCCGAGGTCCTCCCCTTGGGGCCCTGGGGTGGACCTGTCCCTCCCCTTCAAATGCTGCAGGAGTTTCGGGGGCAGAAGGCCGTTTCTAAGCCCTCTCTCCAGCAGCTCCTCCCTCGACTCGGCCCGCGAAGCCCCCAGTCTGCCTGCAGGGAGGGCTGGGGGGTCCCCGGCCCCACGGGGCGACAGTGGGGACTCGCAGGGAGGATCTGTTTGCACAAAGCGCCCCGCCC
This sequence comes from Calonectris borealis, assembly GCF_964195595.1. Lineage (NCBI taxonomy): Eukaryota > Metazoa > Chordata > Aves > Procellariiformes > Procellariidae > Calonectris > Calonectris borealis. Next base: position 46,558 of record NW_027441537.1, read on the forward strand.
CCCCCCCCCCCCCCCGCCGGCCGGCCCCCCCCGCCCCGGCCCACTGCGCGGCCCCTCTAGGGCACGCAGCCCCCCCCCCAACTCCCCACTCCCCAGATGCTCACAGCCCCTCCCCCGCCTGGAGCCCCCCCAGACCCTGTCCCCGGAGCCTGCAGAACCGCCCCCCCCCCCGCCACAGCCCGGCTCCCCGGGCCCGCGGCCCCTCACACTCACGCTGCGCCGCCGCCTCGGTGCAGAGCCCGCCGCGCGGCCCGTTGGAATACCGTCCGCAACCAATCAGCGCGCGGCTCCACCGGACCGCCCGCGCGAGGCACGCCGGGAGTTGTAGTCCCCACCCGGGGACCGCGCATGCGCACGGCGCCCCGGGGACCGCGCATGCGCACGGCGCCCCGGGGACCGCGCATGCGCACGGCGCCCCGGGGACCGCGCATGCGCACGGCGCCCCGGGGACCGCGCATGCGCACGGCGCCCCGGGGACCGCGCATGCGCACGGCGCCCCGGGGACCGCGCATGCGCACGGCGCCCCGGGGACCGCGCATGCGCACGGCGCCCCGGGGACCGCGCATGCGCACGGCGCCCCGGGGACCGCGCATGCGCACGGCTCGCAGCCCCTCCCCAGCGTTTGCAAGCACTTCCCAGCCCCAGGACCCCCGGAGTTCACAGCACCCGACCACACCATTTTCCAGCCCCCTGGGAGCCCCACTCTCAAGTCCCGCCAGGACCCACAGCCCCACTCCCCAGCTCCTTGGGGGACCGCGATCTCGATGGTCCGGGAGTCCTCCAGGTGTACTCTCTGGTCTGGACGTCCGTCTCTATGGTCCGGCAGTCCTCCAGGAGTACTCTCTAGGCCGGACTTTGCTCTCTATGGTCCGGCAGTCCTCCGGGGGTACTCTCTAGGCCGGACTTTGCTCTCTATGGTCCGGCAGTCCTCCAGGGGTACTCTCTAGGCCGGACTTTGCTCTCTATGGTCCGGCAGTCCTCCAGGGGGTACTCTCTAGGCCGGACTTTGCTCTCTATGGTCCGGCAGTCCTCCGGGGGTACTCTCTAGGCCGGACTCTGCTCTCTATGGTCCGGCAGTCCTCCAGGGGTACTCTCTAGGCCGGACTTTGCTCTCTATGGTCCGGCAGTCCTCCAGGGGGTACTCTCTAGGCCGGACTCTGCTCTCTATGGTCCGGCAGTCCTCCAGGGGGTACTCTCTAGGCCGGACTCTGCTCTCTATGGTCCGGCAGTCCTCCAGGGGGTACTCTCTAGGCCGGACTCTGCTCTCTATGGTCCGGCAGTCCTCCAGGGGGTACTCTCTAGGCCGGACTCTGCTCTCTATGGTCCGGAAGTTCCCCACGTGCACTCTCCGGTCCGGACGACCGTCTCGATGGTCCGGCAGTCCTCCAGCTGTACTCTCTAGGCCGCACATTTTCCTCTATGGTGCGGAAGTCCCCCAGCTACATTCTATGCGTCTGGACCTCCGTCTCTATGGTCCGGAAGTCCTCCAGGTGTACTCTCTGGCCCGGCAGTCCGCCATCTCTATGGTCCGGGAGTCCTCCAGCTATACTCTCTGGTCTGGACTGGGCTGGGCTCTATGGTCCGGAAGTCCTCCAGCCCCTCTCCCCGACCCCCTAGGGCTCGCAGCCCCCCCCGGCCCCCCCGGGATGCACAGCCCCACTCCTCGGCCCCCTCGGGGGTCCGCAGCCCCCCCAGTCCCCCTCCCCAGATGCTCACAGGGGGAAAGGAACGGCTCGGCCTCAAGCTCTGCGGGCTGCCTGTGGCCCCTGCAGAGCCCACGATCCTCGGCAGCCCACACGCGGGGCGAAGCTCACAGCCCGAGAAGGAGTCACGGGGAGCCGCCGCTCCTGCCACAACCCTCCTTCCCAGCCTGCTGCTGGAGCACAAGGCACTTGAAAGCAGCAGGAAAGAACAAGGAGGGCCTCGCAAGATGGCAGGAATAACGCGGGCAGCCTAAAGCGTTTAGCCAGGCAGGGCTTGCCACTCACCTTGTGCCGTGGTCGAATCCCAGCCCGCAACTCAGCACCACACAACCGCTCACTCGCTGCCCCCTCAGCGGGAGGGGGGAGAGAATTGGAAGGGCAAAAGTGAAAAAACTCCACTTGTAAGGGAAAGGGGGGGGGGGAAAAAACCCCAAACAACAGAGAGAAAAACCCCAGACAGACAAGCGGTACAAACGAAAACAAGGGCTCGCCGCCAACCGCCCGATGCCCAGCCAGCCGCAGCCCAGCAGCGGCCCCCCCGCCAACCGCCCCCCGAGTTTTATTTCCTGACGTCATAGTGTCTGGAACATCCCCTGGGTCCGCCGGGGTCAGCTCTCCCAGCGGTGCCCCCTCCCAGGCCCTCGCGCACCCCCAGCCCGCTCGCCGGCAGGGCGGGGCGAGGAGCAGCACAGCCCCCGGCGCCGTGCAAGCGCTGCGCAGCGGGAACTCACGCAGCCCTGCGTCACCGACGCCGTTTTCAGCACAAACCCAAAACGCAGGAGGAGGGCGAGCGGGGTGGGAGCGGGGGGCGGGGGAGCGGGAGGGGGGTGCCAGAGTTTGGGCGGGGGGCAACGGGCAGGTTGGCGGGGCAGGCAGCACCCCAGGGGTCCGGGCCCCTCAAATGGCTGCTGTTTCACCCCAAAGCTTCCCCAAATCGGGGGGTTTTTTGCTTTTCTATAATATCAAAACTGGGGTTTTTTCCTTTTCCAAAATATTCCACTTGGAGGTTTTTCAACGCTTTTTCACAACAAAAATTGGCGATTTTTGCTTTTTCGTTTTGTGCATGAAAATGGGGGTTTTTTTGCTTTCCGGCTGCCCAAATCCTGGTGGATTTGGCTTTCCCGGGAGCTCCAAGTTGGGTATTTTTCCCCAAAAAATGCGGGGTTTTTTTTTCCCCACCCCTTGCAGGCCCCGAATTAGGGGTTTTGTGGTGTTTTTATGCCGTGGCAGCAGGTCCCGCTCTGTGTGCACGGCCCTGCAGGGGAAAGTCCCTGTTGGGGGAACTGGCCCCCAATCAGGATGGGAAAAGGTGGAAAAGGAGAACAGGGAAGAGGCAGCTTTTGAAAGCGCTTTTGTATCTTCAATAGAGAGGTGTTTCCCTATTTCCCACTCATTATATATAATACCTGCTCAGACTAGATATCTGTCGACTTACATATTTTGACACTTAAATGTCTTTATAGACTTCTCTATTTAAACTTACATATATTTACACTTATCTCTTTATAGACTTAGATTTTAGACTTAGATACCTATTTACACTTATAGATCATCTCTTAGATTACATACAATGCCTATTTAGGCTCTCTACATAACACGTAGTGAGTGTAGACAGCGGTATCTATTCAGACTTTTTTCTATTTTCAATTCCTTCATACATAAAATATATCATCCCTTTTGCATTTGGAAGTGCTTTCTTTTTTAATTTATATAGACGTGAGTTCTTTTTGTATTTTAAAACCCTATATACGTCTTCCGAATTTTTTTCTGCTCTAAAATCCTTTATATAATAGGGCAGGTATAGGTTCCTATTTTGAAATCCTTGTATACGTATAAAGGAATATTATTTTTCCATATATAGAACAAGGAGAGATTTTTCTCTATTTCGAGGCCTCACAGATAGATTTACAGTTTTTTAAAAACTTTTGAACCCCCCCAGGAATTATCAGGCATTTTTGGGCTGTGACCCCCTTTTTGGGGGGGGGGGACGACCCCCCCTTCCCCACTCACCTGCTCCTCCACGGCATCATCAGCCCGCCGGTGATGTTGGGGTGCCCCAAATGACATCATCACCCCTCCAGGCCCCCAAACCCCCCTTTTTATTCAGCCCCCAAAAAGGCACAACAGGAGGGAAACGGCCCCAACCGGCGGCTCGTTACGTCAATAATGCCGTTGGCGTATGTACGCACGCACCCCCGCCAAAAAGGGGGGCTCCGCTAGAAAGATAAAGGAGGGGCAGCCCCCCCAAACGCTTGCAGCCCCCCCTTAGCCCCCGTCCCGCAGGCTGGCAGCCGGCCCCTTACCCTCAGCACGCCCAACGACCGGCAGGCAAACCCGGGCCGGGGGTCTCTCCTGAGCACCACGGGACGCTTACAGCGAGGCATCTGAAAAACAAAAATCCCAACGGATATTTCAGCACGTTAAAAAAAACAGCACCGAAGGCAGCAGCGGAATTCGGTCAGGACAAGGGAGAGGGTAGCAGTCGAGCTAAAGGAGGGTGCCAGGCAAACGGGTGTCCTGGTTTCGGCTGGGATAGGGTTAAATTTCTTCCTAGTGCTGTGTTTTGGATTTAGTAGGAGGAGAACGTTGATAACACCCTGATGTTTTCAGTTGTTGCTAAGTGCCCTCCTAGTCCAAGGACAGCTCCCGTGCCTACTGACTGAGCTAGGTACACAAGGTGGGAGGGAACACAGCCAGGACAGCCAGCCCAGCTGGCCAACGGGGTATTCCATACCATGTGACGTCATGCTCAGTATATGAAGGGTAGGCGTGATCCAGGAAGTACCGATCACTACTTGGTTATCGGTCAGCGCGGGTGGTGAGCAACTGCATTGTGCATCACTCATTTTGTATATTTTATCATTATCATCATTATTTTCCCTTTTTTTCCCTGTTCTATTAAACTGTCTTTACCTCAACCCACGAGTTTTTCCTCACTCTTACCCTTCCGATTCTCTCCCCGTCCCGCTGGGGGTGGGGGGAGTGAGTGAGCGGCTGCGTGGTATTTGGCTGCCTGCCGGGTTAAACCACGACAACGGGTCAGCTCGAAATACAACGCGGCCTTTAAAAGCTCGAGCGATTCGAACGCTTAAAATCCGCGTGAGGACTAATTGACGCGATTCTGAACGCGTCCTTCGCAGAGAAGTAAACGCTCTCGCTGGTGTCGGAAAACGCCCCGTCCCTTCCTTACAGCACCGCTGCCGGGAGATAACCCCGTGAGGCTGCAGGACAAGGGCGCGCCGTAATCAGCATCTACGCTCACGGATCCGCCGCCACAGCTCCAGCCCTTGCGCTGCTGCTGCTGCTGCTGCGCATCTCGCTCGCTTGGCCGATAAAGCTGAAAGTGAAGCGTAAAACTTTGAAGAGTAAAATGAAAAAGAAAGAACAAATCTCAGCAATTCATTTTATGTAAACGTACGCGCACCTTTTTAGCATACGTACAATGAGAAGGCTTATACCGTAAAAGTATTTCATTTTCCTTTTGCGTTAATTGAAATTGCGTAGCTGTGAATTCATGCCGTTAAATTATCTACCTCCAAACTACACAGCTATCGTTTGACCAGGGGTTTTGCGTGCGTTACGTGACTAGGAGCGGCGCCGAGACCGATGCTACCGAACTGCCGGGGAAAGGCGCCGTCGAAAGCGAGACAGAAATAAAGGACTTCAGAGCACTCTGCCAAAAGATCGGGAAAAAAGCCCGTAACGTTCAGTTGCCTCTCTTTTGAAACGTTTAGAGCAACTACCCAACTGCTTAAGCACACCTAATAAATTATACGCTACGGCTATTTGGCAGTTGCAGTTTAAACAACGCAAGTCAGTTTGGAAGTTATACAATTTTAACTTTCTTTTTAAAATTTCATTTACGATAGAAAAATCAGTGAGATAAGAGATCTCCCGTATGGTTTTACTCTTTTTTTGGGGGGGGGTGGGGGGGGTGGGGGCAGGCGGTGGGGAATATCAAATCCCCAGTGCTGCAATACATCAGGCTACCAAAAAGGACCGGCAGGTTTGCTAACGCTGTTGGCCGTAGCCGAGCGTGCGGAGGAACGCGTCTTTACGATCTCTCGACCGTTACACCCGAGAACCAAAGATCAGCCGTACGTCGACTATCGGAAGACGTGCTGCGCTTGGGTCTGTGCAAGGAAATCGGCTTACCCCTTTTTTTTTTCCCCAGAGAGAGAGAGAGCGAAAAGTCTCCTTGCGGATGACTTCTACTGCCGAGCACGTCATCTCTGAAGATCCATTCTGATGGGAAGTTCGTAAAAGGCAACTCCTTTGAACGAGAAAGATTTCCATTCTGGAAAATCTCTTTCCAACCAAAGTCAAAATTACGCGCTGCAGGTTAAGGAAAAAGGACGCGATAGAAGCAGTAACTCACCAAAACCACATCAGGACTCTCTGTCGCTAGTTACGAGGCTGCTACCGCTTCTCGGGAAAGCCTGGAAAACGCACCGAAGCGACACCGATTTGTCCCGTGTTGTCCGCGCCTCTTCTTTGACCTTGATTGCTTTTAGCACAGATGCTAGCATCTCAGTAAGGTGTTCGAGTGCTCCTGTAAGGCATTTTAAACACTGACTGACTGAAAAAGCCTAAAGCTTTTATCGTGAAAACAAAGCCTGTTTCTCCCGAACATCCCAACTCTTACAAACGGTTCCTTTCCTCTTCTAGTCCAACGTTATTTTCACAGCACCCTTTCATAGCAAGCGCACAGAAACAGAAGACCGTGCTTGCAGGAAGAGAAAACAGACGGAGGGCAGCAAGCTTTGCATAGGCGTACCACGCTCCAGAACAGACCTCCTTTATTTTTAGTATTGGCGTTAAAATATTTCACATTAAAAAATCACATAGAAGGAGAGCTGCCACGTTCCTCGTGTTAACTGTAAAGTCCGTGCTACAAGCACCTTAGGAAAAATGCAGACACGTATCACAGGCCTACCTTGTACTTGCAGACCACTACGGACCCTTTCCATCTGTCTCGTACTTTCACGGCAGTTGACGTTCTGCTGAGAGGAAAGGAAAAAAAAAACAAACAACGTTTAGCACAAAGCTTCCTTTGCCGTGAAGAGAACAACTGAGTGGAGGAGAAAGTATTTGGCATCGTCTTTGGTGCAGTTGTTGAGACAGGCCACTAGAACTTCTGCACGTTTTAGACAACCGTGCCTTTTTTTTGGCTCATCGGCAGCTTTAGTTTCGCTAGAACTCACTTTCCTAGAGACGCGCAGGTGACGGGCACAGGTACCTACGTACGTTTTCTCAAGCCTAAGTAGAGCCGCGATTTCCTCACCCGATACGTCCCAAGTGGAGTATTTTTGTTAAAGAGTACGGCAACCCGTCCGTCCTCGCAAACTCGCTGCGGAAGAGGAATCCTTTTTTCCAGGCCGTTTCTCCAAACAGTCGAGATCTTTGAAAACCGCAGTTGTTTTAAAACATTTGGAGCACGTTGCCAAACAACGCTTGGCAGTAAGACTTTGACGTGTTTGACGCACGCAAATCTGGGGTAACTCGCTACTTGCTTCCTGTTGTCGTTGTTCTTCCTTCAGAAATTCTACTTGTAGCCAAGTTATTCGCTACTGGTTCAAGCATTTACCTTCCAGCTATTACCAGCGCGTTTACACAGGCGAGGAACTAAATCGCTCTTCTAAAACTACCCGAGTGAAAATGACAGCCACGAAAGAGGAGTGACAGAGAAGGAAAGGAGAGGTCAGGCAGCAAGAGAGCTCTGCAGGCTGCCACCAGTCAACGTCGCACTCTTAAGGAAAAACAAACAAACAAACAAACAAACAAAAAACCAAACAAAAAAAACCCCAAAACACACAAACACAAAAACCAACAACAAAACAAAACTTTGACGTTGTACCTTTCTTTTCTTTTGGAGCTCGTCCCTGTCTCAGCTGATCGTCTCGACAGAGCACAAAGTGCAGATGATCCGTATCCCGATGACATCTGCACGCGATGAACACGTGTTCAGAAATAGTCCAGATCTGTAAGACTGGTGTCATTTGTGTGGTTCCAAGCATCATAACTCCGTTTTACTGACCAATGCATTTGTGAGGAAACTAAGTAGCTTTTAAACGTAGCCTCTCCTTGGGGAGAAAAATGCGTTAGGGAGTGAAAAAAAGGATGATTCAGAGCTCCCAACCATGACGGAGCAGCGGGAAAACTAATGAAAGTGAAGACCAACAGCAGCAACGTGAAGCGGCATTTGGCTTCAATTCTGATCACGTACTTAAGCGGCTCTCCAAGTCTATACCTCCATCCTATGAACAACTAGCCCTTTTTTGGAAGGACCAACTTTTGTCCTTCAAAGTGCTAGATTGAAGACTCCACTGAACAGAACGTGGATTGAGCCACAGGACAACGTGCCATCGACGCTCTAATGAAAAAAAAATCACGTAAAAATCAAGTTGAAATATCAGCTTCCATCGTGTCTCATTCATTACGTTTCTAGTAGTACCTGGGTGCTCCAAAATTCACTCTCCTGACACCCCGTAGTACTACAAATTGAGTTACGCAAGTAAAAATAAAAGGCTCTTTCCAACCTGCCCGTAAAATCAGTACGAACAAACAGAAGAGAAACACTTGACCCTAAAGAAGGTCACAGGCAGCTCTTAATTTATCGTAGGCGAAAGCTCATTCTTTTCCCTGAAAGGAAAACGCTCGTAACTACCCAGGGACCGATGCGGGAACGAGGCACGCGCGCTCTGTTAACGGCAACTGTTCATCAGCTTTTCTGCACCGGCACAAATTTGCCTTTTCCCTGGGTTTGACGTGGAGCACCTGCAGCGTCCTTGAACGCGCCAATGTTTCTCCCCGCTCCCCCGGCCCCCCACGTGCCATTACCTGAGCAGCAAGCGGCATCAGCCACGCAGGATTTTCTTCACGTGACGCAGAAGGTGACGCTGGGAAAAGAGGAGGCACAAAATGAACCTGTTTGTCACACCCAGCCAACGGTGAAAACCCAGGGAAGGATTCTGCCGTGCGGGGCCGGGCTGTGCACCCCCGGAGCTCCAGCCGGCCGGTTTCGCTCCCCTTTGCCGGGTACCGGGGAGACACCGCCGCCTCGTGCTGCCGCCTGCCCCCCGGGGAGAGCCGGGGGACCCCCACCTCACTTCAGCCCTCGGGAACGGGACCGGGAGAGACCCTCCACGCAAAGAGAGCGGATCCACGCGTGGCGTGGATTTAATCCCCGAGAGAAGAGGCCGGGCTCCCCGCTGGCAGAAGGACAACTCGCCTCCCTGCCGCTCGGAGCGCCTTGCCGGGGACAGCCCTGCCTGCGCCTGGCGGCTCTTCAGCCGTGCTGGGAGTGCAGTCTGGCCGACGGATGCTCCGGCAAACAGATACTGCAGCGAATCGCAGCTCCCGCTCGTTACAGCTGCTGGTAATTTTGCCTCTGGCTAAGGCATGCCCCAGACAGCGGACACCTCGTCTCGTTCCAGCTCCTGCTTGCTACGGTTCTGGCTAATCGAAGCTCCAGCTCTGCACCGTTGATTTCAGCTCCTTCTCCTTACAAGCTCCAGCTATTTGCAACAGCCTGGGCTTTTGACAAGGTCGTAAACCAACCGCCGTCAAAACTCGACTATTAGGATTAAATATCATAGTTGGACATTGTATAAGCATTAATGAGTTTGTACGACTAATTAGTTAATAACTATTCTAAGCAGTCGACAAGCAAGAGCTGGACTCGAAGAGGGCGTGCGGGGTCTGAAAAGCAGAGACCGCCTCTTCCCCCCAGAGACCACCGCAGACGTTGAGTTGGGCCTGGTGCATGCCGGCCTCCCGCACTTCGGGGTGCAGCAGGACCAGACCCGCCCCCCCCCCCCCCCCCCCCCCCGAGAGGGTCCACGCACCCTGCCCACCCCCTGCTTTCCCCTGCAGCCCCCAATGCCCTCCCACCCCCCCGCACAAACGGCCAAACCGGCTTCTGCTTTAGGCCCCCAAACCAGCTCACTTAGCGCCCATTTCTGAGCCCAAAAACCCAGCTGCTGCGCCTCTTCTCAAGTCCCAAAGGTGACCCCGGGGAGGGCAAGCGCTTGCGTGATGCTTCGGGCAGAAACGGGGCTGAAAGGTCCGATCCCGGTGCCGGGGGAGCAGAGGCGAGCTGGCTGGGACCAGCTTTTGCTCCTGGAACAACCCCAGGTCCCTGCTCCGAGGTCCTCCCCTTGGGGCCCTGGGGTGGACCTGTCCCTCCCCTTCAAATGCTGCAGGAGTTTCGGGGGCAGAAGGCCATTTCTAAGCCCTCTCTCCAGCAGCTCCTCCCTCGACTCGGCCCGCGAAGCCCCCAGTCTGCCTGCAGGGAGGGCTGGGGGGTCCCCGGCCCCACGGGGCGACAGTGGGGACTCGCAGGGAGGATCTGTTTGCACAAAGCGCCCCCCCCCCCCCCCCCCCCCCCCCCGCCGGCCGGCCCCCCCCGCCCCGGCCCACTGCGCGGCCCCTCTAGGGCACGCAGCCCCCCCCCCAACTCCCCACTCCCCAGATGCTCACAGCCCCTCCCCCGCCTGGAGCCCCCCCAGACCCTGTCCCCGGAGCCTGCAGAACCGCCCCCCCCCCCGCCACAGCCCGGCTCCCCGGGCCCGCGGCCCCTCACACTCACGCTGCGCCGCCGCCTCGGTGCAGAGCCCGCCGCGCGGCCCGTTGGAATACCGTCCGCAACCAATCAGCGCGCGGCTCCACCGGACCGCCCGCGCGAGGCACGCCGGGAGTTGTAGTCCCCACCCGGGGACCGCGCATGCGCACGGCGCCCCGGGGACCGCGCATGCGCACGGCGCCCCGGGGACCGCGCATGCGCACGGCGCCCCGGGGACCGCGCATGCGCACGGCTCGCAGCCCCTCCCCAGCGTTTGCAAGCACTTCCCAGCCCCAGGACCCCCGGAGTTCACAGCACCCGACCACACCATTTTCCAGCCCCCTGGGAGCCCCACTCTCAAGTCCCGCCAGGACCCACAGCCCCACTCCCCAGCTCCTTGGGGGACCGCGATCTCGATGGTCCGGGAGTCCTCCAGGTGTACTCTCTGGTCTGGACGTCCGTCTCTATGGTCCGGCAGTCCTCCAGGAGTACTCTCTAGGCCGGACTTTGCTCTCTATGGTCCGGCAGTCCTCCGGGGGTACTCTCTAGGCCGGACTTTGCTCTCTATGGTCCGGCAGTCCTCCAGGGGTACTCTCTAGGCCGGACTTTGCTCTCTATGGTCCGGCAGTCCTCCAGGGGGTACTCTCTAGGCCGGACTTTGCTCTCTATGGTCCGGCAGTCCTCCAGGGGGTACTCTCTAGGCCGGACTTTGCTCTCTATGGTCCGGCAGTCCTCCGGGGGTACTCTCTAGGCCGGACTTTGCTCTCTATGGTCCGGCAGCCCTCCGGGGATACTCTCTGGTCCAGCTCCCGTCTCTATGGTCCGGCAGTCCTCCGGGGGTACTCTCTGGTCCAGCTCCCGTCTCTATGGTCCGGGAGTCCTCCGGGGGTACTCTCTAGGCCGGACTTTGCTCTCTATGGTCCGGCAGTCCTCCAGGGGGTACTCTCTAGGCCGGACTCTGCTCTCTATGGTCCGGCAGTCCTCCAGGGGGTACTCTCTAGGCCGGACTCTGCTCTCTATGGTCCGGCAGTCCTCCAGGGGGTACTCTCTAGGCCGGACTCTGCTCTCTATGGTCCGGCAGTCCTCCAGGGGGTACTCTCTAGGCCGGACTCTGCTCTCTATGGTCCGGCAGTCCTCCAGGGGGTACTCTCTAGGCCGGACTCTGCTCTCTATGGTCCGGAAGTTCCCCACGTGCACTCTCCGGTCCGGACGACCGTCTCGATGGTCCGGCAGTCCTCCAGCTGTACTCTCTAGGCCGCACATTTTCCTCTATGGTGCGGAAGTCCCCCAGCTACATTCTATGCGTCTGGACCTCCGTCTCTATGGTCCGGAAGTCCTCCAGGTGTACTCTCTGGCCCGGCAGTCCGCCATCTCTATGGTCCGGGAGTCCTCCAGCTATACTCTCTGGTCTGGACTGGGCTGGGCTCTATGGTCCGGAAGTCCTCCAGCCCCTCTCCCCGACCCCCTAGGGCTCGCAGCCCCCCCCGGCCCCCCCGGGATGCACAGCCCCACTCCTCGGCCCCCTCGGGGGTCCGCAGCCCCCCCCAGTCCCCCTCCCCAGATGCTCACAGGGGGAAAGGAACGGCTCGGCCTCAAGCTCTGCGGGCTGCCTGTGGCCCCTGCAGAGCCCACGATCCTCGGCAGCCCACACGCGGGGCGAAGCTCACAGCCCGAGAAGGAGTCACGGGGAGCCGCCGCTCCTGCCACAACCCTCCTTCCCAGCCTGCTGCTGGAGCACAAGGCACTTGAAAGCAGCAGGAAAGAACAAGGAGGGCCTCGCAAGATGGCAGGAATAACGCGGGCAGCCTAAAGCGTTTAGCCAGGCAGGGCTTGCCACTCACCTTGTGCCGTGGTCGAATCCCAGCCCGCAACTCAGCACCACACAACCGCTCACTCGCTGCCCCCTCAGCGGGAGGGGGGAGAGAATTGGAAGGGCAAAAGTGAAAAAACTCCACTTGTAAGGGAAAGGGGGGGGGGGAAAAAACCCCAAACAACAGAGAGAAAAACCCCAGACAGACAAGCGGTACAAACGAAAACAAGGGCTCGCCGCCAACCGCCCGATGCCCAGCCAGCCGCAGCCCAGCAGCGGCCCCCCCGCCAACCGCCCCCCCGAGTTTTATTTCCTGACGTCATAGTGTCTGGAACATCCCCTGGGTCCGCCGGGGTCAGCTCTCCCAGCGGTGCCCCCTCCCAGGCCCTCGCGCACCCCCAGCCCGCTCGCCGGCAGGGCGGGGCGAGGAGCAGCACAGCCCCCGGCGCCGTGCAAGCGCTGCGCAGCGGGAACTCACGCAGCCCCGCGTCACCGACGCCGTTTTCAGCACAAACCCAAAACGCAGGAGGAGGGCGAGCGGGGTGGGAGCGGGGGGCGGGGGAGCGGGAGGGGGGTGCCAGAGTTTGGGCGGGGGGCAACGGGCAGGTTGGCGGGGCAGGCAGCACCCCAGGGGTCCGGGCCCCTCAAATGGCTGGTGTTTCACCCCAAAGCTTCCCCAAATCGGGGGGGTTTTTGCTTTTCTATAATATCAAAACTGGGGTTTTTTCCTTTTCCAAAATATTCCACTTGGAGGTTTTTCAACGCTTTTTCACAACAAAAATTGGCGATTTTTGCTTTTTCGTTTTGTGCATGAAAATGGGGGTTTTTTTGCTTTCCGGCTGCCCAAATGCTGGTGGATTTGGCTTTCCCGGGAGCTCCAAGTTGGGTATTTTTCCCCAAAAAATGCGGGGGTTTTTTTTCCCCACCCCTTGCAGGCCCCGAATTAGGGGTTTTGTGGTGTTTTTATGCCGTGGCAGCAGGTCCCGCTCTGTGTGCACGGCCCTGCAGGGGAAAGTCCCTGTTGGGGGAACTGGCCCCCAATCAGGATGGGAAAAGGTGGAAAAGGAGAACAGGGAAGAGGCAGCTTTTGAAAGCGCTTTTGTATCTTCAATAGAGAGGTGTTTCCCTATTTCCCACTCATTATATATAATACCTGCTCAGACTAGATATCTGTCGACTTACATATTTTGACACTTAAATGTCTTTATAGACTTCTCTATTTAAACTTACATATATTTACACTTATCTCTTTATAGACTTAGATTTTAGACTTAGATACCTATTTACACTTATAGATCATCTCTTAGATTACATACAACGCCTATTTAGGCTCTCTACATAACACGTAGTGAGTGTAGACAGCGGTATCTATTCAGACTTTTTTCTATTTTCAATTCCTTCATACATAAAATATATCATCCCTTTTGCATTTGGAAGTGCTTTCTTTTTTAATTTATATAGACGTGAGTTCTTTTTGTATTTTAAAACCCTATATACGTCTTCCGAATTTTTTTCTGCTCTAAAATCCTTTATATAATAGGGCAGGTATAGGTTCCTATTTTGAAATCCTTGTATACGTATAAAGGAATATTATTTTTCCATATATAGAACAAGGAGAGATTTTTCTCTATTTCGAGGCCTCACAGATAGATTTACAGTTTTTTAAAAACTTTTGAACCCCCCCAGGAATTATCAGGCATTTTTGGGCTGTGACCCCCTTTTTGGGGGGGGGGGACGACCCCCCCTTCCCCACTCACCTGCTCCTCCACGGCATCATCAGCCCGCCGGTGATGTTGGGATGCCCCAAATGACATCATCACCCCTCCAGGCCCCCAAACCCCCCTTTTTATTCAGCCCCCAAAAAGGCACAACAGGAGGGAAACGGCCCCAACCGGCGGCTCGTTACGTCAATAATGCCGTTGGCGTATGTACGCACGCACCCCCGCCAAAAAGGGGGGCTCCGCTAGAAAGATAAAGGAGGGGCAGCCCCCCCAAACGCTTGCAGCCCCCCCTTAGCCCCCGTCCCGCAGGCTGGCAGCCGGCCCCTTACCCTCAGCACGCCCAACGACCGGCAGGCAAACCCGGGCCGGGGGTCTCTCCTGAGCACCACGGGACGCTTACAGCGAGGCATCTGAAAAACAAAAATCCCAACGGATATTTCAGCACGTTAAAAAAAACAGCACCGAAGGCAGCAGCGGAATTCGGTCAGGACAAGGGAGAGGGTAGCAGTCGAGCTAAAGGAGGGTGCCAGGCAAACGGGTGTCCTGGTTTCGGCTGGGATAGGGTTAAATTTCTTCCTAGTGCTGTGTTTTGGATTTAGTAGGAGGAGAACGTTGATAACACCCTGATGTTTTCAGTTGTTGCTAAGTGCCCTCCTAGTCCAAGGACAGCTCCCGTGCCTACTGACTGAGCTAGGTACACAAGGTGGGAGGGAACACAGCCAGGACAGCCAGCCCAGCTGGCCAACGGGGTATTCCATACCATGTGACGTCATGCTCAGTATATGAAGGGTAGGCGTGATCCAGGAAGTACCGATCACTACTTGGTTATCGGTCAGCGCGGGTGGTGAGCAACTGCATTGTGCATCACTCATTTTGTATATTTTATCATTATCATCATTATTTTCCCTTTTTTTCCCTGTTCTATTAAACTGTCTTTACCTCAACCCACGAGTTTTTCCTCACTCTTACCCTTCCGATTCTCTCCCCGTCCCGCTGGGGGTGGGGGGAGTGAGTGAGCGGCTGCGTGGTATTTGGCTGCCTGCCGGGTTAAACCACGACAACGGGTCAGCTCGAAATACAACGCGGCCTTTAAAAGCTCGAGCGATTCGAACGCTTAAAATCCGCGTGAGGACTAATTGACGCGATTCTGAACGCGTCCTTCGCAGAGAAGTAAACGCTCTCGCTGGTGTCGGAAAACGCCCCGTCCCTTCCTTACAGCACCGCTGCCGGGAGATAACCCCGTGAGGCTGCAGGACAAGGGCGCGCCGTAATCAGCATCTACGCTCACGGATCCGCCGCCACAGCTCCAGCCCTTGCGCTGCTGCTGCTGCTGCTGCGCATCTCGCTCGCTTGGCCGATAAAGCTGAAAGTGAAGCGTAAAACTTTGAAGAGTAAAATGAAAAAGAAAGAACAAATCTCAGCAATTCATTTTATGTAAACGTACGCGCACCTTTTTAGCATACGTACAATGAGAAGGCTTATACCGTAAAAGTATTTCATTTTCCTTTTGCGTTAATTGAAATTGCGTAGCTGTGAATTCATGCCGTTAAATTATCTACCTCCAAACTACACAGCTATCGTTTGACCAGGGGTTTTGCGTGCGTTACGTGACTAGGAGCGGCGCCGAGACCGATGCTACCGAACTGCCGGGGAAAGGCGCCGTCGAAAGCGAGACAGAAATAAAGGACTTCAGAGCACTCTGCCAAAAGATCGGGAAAAAAGCCCGTAACGTTCAGTTGCCTCTCTTTTGAAACGTTTAGAGCAACTACCCAACTGCTTAAGCACACCTAATAAATTATACGCTACGGCTATTTGGCAGTTGCAGTTTAAACAACGCAAGTCAGTTTGGAAGTTATACAATTTTAACTTTCTTTTTAAAATTTCATTTACGATAGAAAAATCAGTGAGATAAGAGATCTCCCGTATGGTTTTACTCTTTTTTTGGGGGGGGGTGGGGGGGGTGGGGGCAGGCGGTGGGGAATATCAAATCCCCAGTGCTGCAATACATCAGGCTACCAAAAAGGACCGGCAGGTTTGCTAACGCTGTTGGCCGTAGCCGAGCGTGCGGAGGAACGCGTCTTTACGATCTCTCGACCGTTACACCCGAGAACCAAAGATCAGCCGTACGTCGACTATCGGAAGACGTGCTGCGCTTGGGTCTGTGCAAGGAAATCGGCTTACCCCTTTTTTTTTTCCCCAGAGAGAGAGAGAGCGAAAAGTCTCCTTGCGGATGACTTCTACTGCCGAGCACGTCATCTCTGAAGATCCATTCTGATGGGAAGTTCGTAAAAGGCAACTCCTTTGAACGAGAAAGATTTCCATTCTGGAAAATCTCTTTCCAACCAAAGTCAAAATTACGCGCTGCAGGTTAAGGAAAAAGGACGCGATAGAAGCAGTAACTCACCAAAACCACATCAGGACTCTCTGTCGCTAGTTACGAGGCTGCTACCGCTTCTCGGGAAAGCCTGGAAAACGCACCGAAGCGACACCGATTTGTCCCGTGTTGTCCGCGCCTCTTCTTTGACCTTGATTGCTTTTAGCACAGATGCTAGCATCTCAGTAAGGTGTTCGAGTGCTCCTGTAAGGCATTTTAAACACTGACTGACTGAAAAAGCCTAAAGCTTTTATCGTGAAAACAAAGCCTGTTTCTCCCGAACATCCCAACTCTTACAAACGGTTCCTTTCCTCTTCTAGTCCAACGTTATTTTCACAGCACCCTTTCATAGCAAGCGCACAGAAACAGAAGACCGTGCTTGCAGGAAGAGAAAACAGACGGAGGGCAGCAAGCTTTGCATAGGCGTACCACGCTCCAGAACAGACCTCCTTTATTTTTAGTATTTGCGTTAAAATATTTCACATTAAAAAATCACATAGAAGGAGAGCTGCCACGTTCCTCGTGTTAACTGTAAAGTCCGTGCTACAAGCACCTTAGGAAAAATGCAGACACGTATCACAGGCCTACCTTGTACTTGCAGACCACTACGGACCCTTTCCATCTGTCTCGTACTTTCACGGCAGTTGACGTTCTGCTGAGAGGAAAGGAAAAAAAAAACAAACAACGTTTAGCACAAAGCTTCCTTTGCCGTGAAGAGAACAACTGAGTGGAGGAGAAAGTATTTGGCATCGTCTTTGGTGCAGTTGTTGAGACAGGCCACTAGAACTTCTGCACGTTTTAGACAACCGTGCCTTTTTTTTGGCTCATCGGCAGCTTTAGTTTCGCTAGAACTCACTTTCCTAGAGACGCGCAGGTGACGGGCACAGGTACCTACGTACGTTTTCTCAAGCCTAAGTAGAGCCGCGATTTCCTCACCCGATACGTCCCAAGTGGAGTATTTTTGTTAAAGAGTACGGCAACCCGTCCGTCCTCGCAAACTCGCTGCGGAAGAGGAATCCTTTTTTCCAGGCCGTTTCTCCAAACAGTCGAGATCTTTGAAAACCGCAGTTGTTTTAAAACATTTGGAGCACGTTGCCAAACAACGCTTGGCAGTAAGACTTTGACGTGTTTGACGCACGCAAATCTGGGGTAACTCGCTACTTGCTTCCTGTTGTCGTTGTTCTTCCTTCAGAAATTCTACTTGTAGCCAAGTTATTCGCTACTGGTTCAAGCATTTACCTTCCAGCTATTACCAGCGCGTTTACACAGGCGAGGAACTAAATCGCTCTTCTAAAACTACCCGAGTGAAAATGACAGCCACGAAAGAGGAGTGACAGAGAAGGAAAGGAGAGGTCAGGCAGCAAGAGAGCTCTGCAGGCTGCCACCAGTCAACGTCGCACTCTTAAGGAAAAACAAACAAACAAACAAACAAACAAAAAACCAAACAAAAAAAACCCCAAAACACACAAACACAAAAACCAACAACAAAACAAAACTTTGACGTTGTACCTTTCTTTTCTTTTGGAGCTCGTCCCTGTCTCAGCTGATCGTCTCGACAGAGCACAAAGTGCAGATGATCCGTATCCCGATGACATCTGCACGCGATGAACACGTGTTCAGAAATAGTCCAGATCTGTAAGACTGGTGTCATTTGTGTGGTTCCAAGCATCATAACTCCGTTTTACTGACCAATGCATTTGTGAGGAAACTAAGTAGCTTTTAAACGTAGCCTCTCCTTGGGGAGAAAAATGCGTTAGGGAGTGAAAAAAAGGATGATTCAGAGCTCCCAACCATGACGGAGCAGCGGGAAAACTAATGAAAGTGAAGACCAACAGCAGCAACGTGAAGCGGCATTTGGCTTCAATTCTGATCACGTACTTAAGCGGCTCTCCAAGTCTATACCTCCATCCTATGAACGACTAGCCCTTTTTTGGAAGGACCAACTTTTGTCCTTCAAAGTGCTAGATTGAAGACTCCACTGAACAGAACGTGGATTGAGCCACAGGACAACGTGCCATCGACGCTCTAATGAAAAAAAAAATCACGTAAAAATCAAGTTGAAATATCAGCTTCCATCGTGTCTCATTCATTACGTTTCTAGTAGTACCTGGGTGCTCCAAAATTCACTCTCCTGACACCACGTAGTACTACAAATTGAGTTACGCAGGTAAAAATAAAAGGCTCTTTCCAACCTGCCCGTAAAATCAGTACGAACAAACAGAAGAGAAACACTTGACCCTAAAGAAGGTCACAGGCAGCTCTTAATTTATCGTAGGCGAAAGCTCATTCTTTTCCCTGAAAGGAAAACGCTCGTAACTACCCAGGGACCGATGCGGGAACGAGGCACGCGCGCTCTGTTAACGGCAACTGTTCATCAGCTTTTCTGCACCGGCACAAATTTGCCTTTTCCCTGGGTTTGACGTGGAGCACCTGCAGCGTCCTTGAACGCGCCAATGTTTCTCCCCGCTCCCCCGGCCCCCCACGTGCCATTACCTGAGCAGCAAGCGGCATCAGCCACGCAGGATTTTCTTCACGTGACGCAGAAGGTGACGCTGGGAAAAGAGGAGGCACAAAATGAACCTGTTTGTCACACCCAGCCAACGGTGAAAACCCAGGGAAGGATTCTGCCGTGCGGGGCCGGGCTGTGCACCCCCGGAGCTCCAGCCGGCCGGTTTCGCTCCCCTTTGCCGGGTACCGGGGAGACACCGCCGCCTCGTGCTGCCGCCTGCCCCCCGGGGAGAGCCGGGGGACCCCCACCTCACTTCAGCCCTCGGGAACGGGACCGGGAGAGACCCTCCACGCAAAGAGAGCGGATCCACGCGTGGCGTGGATTTAATCCCCGAGAGAAGAGGCCGGGCTCCCCGCTGGCAGAAGGACAACTCGCCTCCCTGCCGCTCGGAGCGCCTTGCCGGGGACAGCCCTGCCTGCGCCTGGCTGCTCTTCAGCCGTGCTGGGAGTGCAGTCTGGCCGACGGATGCTCCGGCAAACAGATACTGCAGCGAATCGCAGCTCCCGCTCGTTACAGCTGCTGGTAATTTTGCCTCTGGCTAAGGCATGCCCCAGACAGCGGACACCTCGTCTCGTTCCAGCTCCTGCTTGCTACGGTTCTGGCTAATCGAAGCTCCAGCTCTGCACCGTTGATTTCAGCTCCTTCTCCTTACAAGCTCCAGCTATTTGCAACAGCCTGGGCTTTTGACAAGGTCGTAAACCAACCGCCGTCAAAACTCGACTATTAGGATTAAATATCATAGTTGGACATTGTATAAGCATTAATGAGTTTGTACGACTAATTAGTTAATAACTATTCTAAGCAGTCGACAAGCAAGAGCTGGACTCGAAGAGGGCGTGCGGGGTCTGAAAAGCAGAGACCGCCTCTTCCCCCCAGAGACCACCGCAGACGTTGAGTTGGGCCTGGTGCATGCCGGCCTCCCGCACTTCGGGGTGCAGCAGGACCAGACCCGCCCCCCCCCCCCCCCCCCCGAGAGGGTCCACGCACCCTGCCCACCCCCTGCTTTCCCCTGCAGCCCCCAATGCCCTCCCACCCCCCCGCACAAACGGCCAAACCGGCTTCTGCTTTAGGCCCCCAAACCAGCTCACTTAGCGCCCATTTCTGAGCCCAAAAACCCAGCTGCTGCGCCTCTTCTCAAGTCCCAAAGGTGACCCCGGGGAGGGCAAGCGCTTGCGTGATGCTTCGGGCAGAAACGGGGCTGAAAGGTCCGATCCCGGTGCCGGGGGAGCAGAGGCGAGCTGGCTGGGACCAGCTTTTGCTCCTGGAACAACCCCAGGTCCCTGCTCCGAGGTCCTCCCCTTGGGGCCCTGGGGTGGACCTGTCCCTCCCCTTCAAATGCTGCAGGAGTTTCGGGGGCAGAAGGCCGTTTCTAAGCCCTCTCTCCAGCAGCTCCTCCCTCGACTCGGCCCGCGAAGCCCCCAGTCTGCCTGCAGGGAGGGCTGGGGGGTCCCCGGCCCCACGGGGCGACAGTGGGGACTCGCAGGGAGGATCTGTTTGCACAAAGCGCCCCGCCCCCCCCCCCCCCCCCCCCCGCCGGCCGGCCCCCCCCGCCCCGGCCCACTGCGCGGCCCCTCTAGGGCACGCAGCCCCCCCCCCAACTCCCCACTCCCCAGATGCTCACAGCCCCTCCCCCGCCTGGAGCCCCCCCAGACCCTGTCCCCGGAGCCTGCAGAACCGCCCCCCCCCCCGCCACAGCCCGGCTCCCCGGGCCCGCGGCCCCTCACACTCACGCTGCGCCGCCGCCTCGGTGCAGAGCCCGCCGCGCGGCCCGTTGGAATACCGTCCGCAACCAATCAGCGCGCGGCTCCACCGGACCGCCCGCGCGAGGCACGCCGGGAGTTGTAGTCCCCACCCGGGGACCGCGCATGCGCACGGCGCCCCGGGGACCGCGCATGCGCACGGCGCCCCGGGGACCGCGCATGCGCACGGCGCCCCGGGGACCGCGCATGCGCACGGCGCCCCGGGGACCGCGCATGCGCACGGCGCCCCGGGGACCGCGCATGCGCACGGCGCCCCGGGGACCGCGCATGCGCACGGCGCCCCGGGGACCGCGCATGCGCACGGCTCGCAGCCCCTCCCCAGCGTTTGCAAGCACTTCCCAGCCCCAGGACCCCCGGAGTTCACAGCACCCGACCACACCATTTTCCAGCCCCCTGGGAGCCCCACTCTCAAGTCCCGCCAGGACCCACAGCCCCACTCCCCAGCTCCTTGGGGGACCGCGATCTCGATGGTCCGGGAGTCCTCCAGGTGTACTCTCTGGTCTGGACGTCCGTCTCTATGGTCCGGCAGTCCTCCGGGGGTACTCTCTAGGCCGGACTTTGCTCTCTATGGTCCGGCAGTCCTCCGGGGGTACTCTCTAGGCCGGACTTTGCTCTCTATGGTCCGGCAGTCCTCCGGGGGTACTCTCTAGGCCGGACTTTGCTCTCTATGGTCCGGCAGTCCTCCAGGGGGTACTCTCTAGGCCGGACTTTGCTCTCTATGGTCCGGCAGTCCTCCGGGGGTACTCTCTAGGCCGGACTTTGCTCTCTATGGTCCGGCAGCCCTCCGGGGATACTCTCTGGTCCAGCTCCCGTCTCTATGGTCCGGCAGTCCTCCGGGGGTACTCTCTGGTCCAGCTCCCGTCTCTATGGTCCGGGAGTCCTCCGGGGGTACTCTCTAGGCCGGACTTTGCTCTCTATGGTCCGGCAGTCCTCCAGGGGGTACTCTCTAGGCCGGACTCTGCTCTCTATGGTCCGGCAGTCCTCCAGGGGGTACTCTCTAGGCCGGACTCTGCTCTCTATGGTCCGGCAGTCCTCCAGGGGGTACTCTCTAGGCCGGACTCTGCTCTCTATGGTCCGGCAGTCCTCCAGGGGGTACTCTCTAGGCCGGACTCTGCTCTCTATGGTCCGGAAGTTCCCCACGTGCACTCTCCGGTCCGGACGACCGTCTCGATGGTCCGGCAGTCCTCCAGCTGTACTCTCTAGGCCGCACATTTTCCTCTATGGTGCGGAAGTCCCCCAGCTACATTCTATGCGTCTGGACCTCCGTCTCTATGGTCCGGAAGTCCTCCAGGTGTACTCTCTGGCCCGGCAGTCCGCCATCTCTATGGTCCGGGAGTCCTCCAGCTATACTCTCTGGTCTGGACTGGGCTGGGCTCTATGGTCCGGAAGTCCTCCAGCCCCTCTCCCCGACCCCCTAGGGCTCGCAGCCCCCCCCGGCCCCCCCGGGATGCACAGCCCCACTCCTCGGCCCCCTCGGGGGTCCGCAGCCCCCCCCAGTCCCCCTCCCCAGATGCTCACAGGGGGAAAGGAACGGCTCGGCCTCAAGCTCTGCGGGCTGCCTGTGGCCCCTGCAGAGCCCACGATCCTCGGCAGCCCACACGCGGGGCGAAGCTCACAGCCCGAGAAGGAGTCACGGGGAGCCGCCGCTCCTGCCACAACCCTCCTTCCCAGCCTGCTGCTGGAGCACAAGGCACTTGAAAGCAGCAGGAAAGAACAAGGAGGGCCTCGCAAGATGGCAGGAATAACGCGGGCAGCCTAAAGCGTTTAGCCAGGCAGGGCTTGCCACTCACCTTGTGCCGTGGTCGAATCCCAGCCCGCAACTCAGCACCACACAACCGCTCACTCGCTGCCCCCTCAGCGGGAGGGGGGAGAGAATTGGAAGGGCAAAAGTGAAAAAACTCCACTTGTAAGGGAAAGGGGGGGGGGGGAAAAACCCCAAACAACAGAGAGAAAAACCCCAGACAGACAAGCGGTACAAACGAAAACAAGGGCTCGCCGCCAACCGCCCGATGCCCAGCCAGCCGCAGCCCAGCAGCGGCCCCCCCGCCAACCGCCCCCCGAGTTTTATTTCCTGACGTCATAGTGTCTGGAACATCCCCTGGGTCCGCCGGGGTCAGCTCTCCCAGCGGTGCCCCCTCCCAGGCCCTCGCGCACCCCCAGCCCGCTCGCCGGCAGGGCGGGGCGAGGAGCAGCACAGCCCCCGGCGCCGTGCAAGCGCTGCGCAGCGGGAACTCACGCAGCCCCGCGTCACCGACGCCGTTTTCAGCACAAACCCAAAACGCAGGAGGAGGGCGAGCGGGGTGGGAGCGGGGGGCGGGGGAGCGGGAGGGGGGTGCCAGAGTTTGGGCGGGGGGCAACGGGCAGGTTGGCGGGGCAGGCAGCACCCCAGGGGTCCGGGCCCCTCAAATGGCTGGTGTTTCACCCCAAAGCTTCCCCAAATCGGGGGGGTTTTTGCTTTTCTATAATATCAAAACTGGGGTTTTTTCCTTTTCCAAAATATTCCACTTGGAGGTTTTTCAACGCTTTTTCACAACAAAAATTGGCGATTTTTGCTTTTTCGTTTTGTGCATGAAAATGGGGGTTTTTTTGCTTTCCGGCTGCCCAAATCCTGGTGGATTTGGCTTTCCCGGGAGCTCCAAGTTGGGTATTTTTCCCCAAAAAATGCGGGGGTTTTTTTTCCCCACCCCTTGCAGGCCCCGAATTAGGGGTTTTGTGGTGTTTTTATGCCGTGGCAGCAGGTCCCGCTCTGTGTGCACGGCCCTGCAGGGGAAAGTCCCTGTTGGGGGAACTGGCCCCCAATCAGGATGGGAAAAGGTGGAAAAGGAGAACAGGGAAGAGGCAGCTTTTGAAAGCGCTTTTGTATCTTCAATAGAGAGGTGTTTCCCTATTTCCCACTCATTATATATAATACCTGCTCAGACTAGATATCTGTCGACTTACATATTTTGACACTTAAATGTCTTTATAGACTTCTCTATTTAAACTTACATATATTTACACTTATCTCTTTATAGACTTAGATTTTAGACTTAGATACCTATTTACACTTATAGATCATCTCTTAGATTACATACAATGCCTATTTAGGCTCTCTACATAACACGTAGTGAGTGTAGACAGCGGTATCTATTCAGACTTTTTTCTATTTTCAATTCCTTCATACATAAAATATATCATCCCTTTTGCATTTGGAAGTGCTTTCTTTTTTAATTTATATAGACGTGAGTTCTTTTTGTATTTTAAAACCCTATATACGTCTTCCGAATTTTTTTCTGCTCTAAAATCCTTTATATAATAGGGCAGGTATAGGTTCCTATTTTGAAATCCTTGTATACGTATAAAGGAATATTATTTTTCCATATATAGAACAAGGAGAGATTTTTCTCTATTTCGAGGCCTCACAGATAGATTTACAGTTTTTTAAAAACTTTTGAACCCCCCCAGGAATTATCAGGCATTTTTGGGCTGTGACCCCCTTTTTGGGGGGGGGGGACGACCCCCCCTTCCCCACTCACCTGCTCCTCCACGGCATCATCAGCCCGCCGGTGATGTTGGGGTGCCCCAAATGACATCATCACCCCTCCAGGCCCCCAAACCCCCCTTTTTATTCAGCCCCCAAAAAGGCACAACAGGAGGGAAACGGCCCCAACCGGCGGCTCGTTACGTCAATAATGCCGTTGGCGTATGTACGCACGCACCCCCGCCAAAAAGGGGGGCTCCGCTAGAAAGATAAAGGAGGGGCAGCCCCCCCAAACGCTTGCAGCCCCCCCTTAGCCCCCGTCCCGCAGGCTGGCAGCCGGCCCCTTACCCTCAGCACGCCCAACGACCGGCAGGCAAACCCGGGCCGGGGGTCTCTCCTGAGCACCACGGGACGCTTACAGCGAGGCGTCTGAAAAACAAAAATCCCAACGGATATTTCAGCACGTTAAAAAAAACAGCACCGAAGGCAGCAGAGGAATTCGGTCAGGACAAGGGAGAGGGTAGCAGTCGAGCTAAAGGAGGGTGCCAGGCAAACGGGTGTCCTGGTTTCGGCTGGGATAGGGTTAAATTTCTTCCTAGTGCTGTGTTTTGGATTTAGTAGGAGGAGAACGTTGATAACACCCTGATGTTTTCAGTTGTTGCTAAGTGCCCTCCTAGTCCAAGGACAGCTCCCGTGCCTACTGACTGAGCTAGGTACACAAGGTGGGAGGGAACACAGCCAGGACAGCCAGCCCAGCTGGCCAACGGGGTATTCCATACCATGTGACGTCATGCTCAGTATATGAAGGGTAGGCGTGATCCAGGAAGTACCGATCACTACTTGGTTATCGGTCAGCGCGGGTGGTGAGCAACTGCATTGTGCATCACTCATTTTGTATATTTTATCATTATCATCATTATTTTCCCTTTTTTTCCCTGTTCTATTAAACTGTCTTTACCTCAACCCACGAGTTTTTCCTCACTCTTACCCTTCCGATTCTCTCCCCGTCCCGCTGGGGGTGGGGGGAGTGAGTGAGCGGCTGCGTGGTATTTGGCTGCCTGCCGGGTTAAACCACGACAACGGGTCAGCTCGAAATACAACGCGGCCTTTAAAAGCTCGAGCGATTCGAACGCTTAAAATCCGCGTGAGGACTAATTGACGCGATTCTGAACGCGTCCTTCGCAGAGAAGTAAACGCTCTCGCTGGTGTCGGAAAACGCCCCGTCCCTTCCTTACAGCACCGCTGCCGGGAGATAACCCCGTGAGGCTGCAGGACAAGGGCGCGCCGTAATCAGCATCTACGCTCACGGATCCGCCGCCACAGCTCCAGCCCTTGCGCTGCTGCTGCTGCTGCTGCGCATCTCGCTCGCTTGGCCGATAAAGCTGAAAGTGAAGCGTAAAACTTTGAAGAGTAAAATGAAAAAGAAAGAACAAATCTCAGCAATTCATTTTATGTAAACGTACGCGCACCTTTTTAGCATACGTACAATGAGAAGGCTTATACCGTAAAAGTATTTCATTTTCCTTTTGCGTTAATTGAAATTGCGTAGCTGTGAATTCATGCCGTTAAATTATCTACCTCCAAACTACACAGCTATCGTTTGACCAGGGGTTTTGCGTGCGTTACGTGACTAGGAGCGGCGCCGAGACCGATGCTACCGAACTGCCGGGGAAAGGCGCCGTCGAAAGCGAGACAGAAATAAAGGACTTCAGAGCACTCTGCCAAAAGATCGGGAAAAAAGCCCGTAACGTTCAGTTGCCTCTCTTTTGAAACGTTTAGAGCAACTACCCAACTGCTTAAGCACACCTAATAAATTATACGCTACGGCTATTTGGCAGTTGCAGTTTAAACAACGCAAGTCAGTTTGGAAGTTATACAATTTTAACTTTCTTTTTAAAATTTCATTTACGATAGAAAAATCAGTGAGATAAGAGATCTCCCGTATGGTTTTACTCTTTTTTTGGGGGGGGGTGGGGGGGGTGGGGGCAGGCGGTGGGGAATATCAAATCCCCAGTGCTGCAATACATCAGGCTACCAAAAAGGACCGGCAGGTTTGCTAACGCTGTTGGCCGTAGCCGAGCGTGCGGAGGAACGCGTCTTTACGATCTCTCGACCGTTACACCCGAGAACCAAAGATCAGCCGTACGTCGACTATCGGAAGACGTGCTGCGCTTGGGTCTGTGCAAGGAAATCGGCTTACCCCTTTTTTTTTTCCCCAGAGAGAGAGAGAGCGAAAAGTCTCCTTGCGGATGACTTCTACTGCCGAGCACGTCATCTCTGAAGATCCATTCTGATGGGAAGTTCGTAAAAGGCAACTCCTTTGAACGAGAAAGATTTCCATTCTGGAAAATCTCTTTCCAACCAAAGTCAAAATTACGCGCTGCAGGTTAAGGAAAAAGGACGCGATAGAAGCAGTAACTCACCAAAACCGCATCAGGACTCTCTGTCGCTAGTTACGAGGCTGCTACCGCTTCTCGGGAAAGCCTGGAAAACGCACCGAAGCGACACCGATTTGTCCCGTGTTGTCCGCGCCTCTTCTTTGACCTTGATTGCTTTTAGCACAGATGCTAGCATCTCAGTAAGGTGTTCGAGTGCTCCTGTAAGGCATTTTAAACACTGACTGACTGAAAAAGCCTAAAGCTTTTATCGTGAAAACAAAGCCTGTTTCTCCCGAACATCCCAACTCTTACAAACGGTTCCTTTCCTCTTCTAGTCCAACGTTATTTTCACAGCACCCTTTCATAGCAAGCGCACAGAAACAGAAGACCGTGCTTGCAGGAAGAGAAAACAGACGGAGGGCAGCAAGCTTTGCATAGGCGTACCACGCTCCAGAACAGACCTCCTTTATTTTTAGTATTTGCGTTAAAATATTTCACATTAAAAAATCACATAGAAGGAGAGCTGCCACGTTCCTCGTGTTAACTGTAAAGTCCGTGCTACAAGCACCTTAGGAAAAATGCAGACACGTATCACAGGCCTACCTTGTACTTGCAGACCACTACGGACCCTTTCCATCTGTCTCGTACTTTCACGGCAGTTGACGTTCTGCTGAGAGGAAAGGAAAAAAAAAACAAACAACGTTTAGCACAAAGCTTCCTTTGCCGTGAAGAGAACAACTGAGTGGAGGAGAAAGTATTTGGCATCGTCTTTGGTGCAGTTGTTGAGACAGGCCACTAGAACTTCTGCACGTTTTAGACAACCGTGCCTTTTTTTTGGCTCATCGGCAGCTTTAGTTTCGCTAGAACTCACTTTCCTAGAGACGCGCAGGTGACGGGCACAGGTACCTACGTACGTTTTCTCAAGCCTAAGTAGAGCCGCGATTTCCTCACCCGATACGTCCCAAGTGGAGTATTTTTGTTAAAGAGTACGGCAACCCGTCCGTCCTCGCAAACTCGCTGCGGAAGAGGAATCCTTTTTTCCAGGCCGTTTCTCCAAACAGTCGAGATCTTTGAAAACCGCAGTTGTTTTAAAACATTTGGAGCACGTTGCCAAACAACGCTTGGCAGTAAGACTTTGACGTGTTTGACGCACGCAAATCTGGGGTAACTCGCTACTTGCTTCCTGTTGTCGTTGTTCTTCCTTCAGAAATTCTACTTGTAGCCAAGTTATTCGCTACTGGTTCAAGCATTTACCTTCCAGCTATTACCAGCGCGTTTACACAGGCGAGGAACTAAATCGCTCTTCTAAAACTACCCGAGTGAAAATGACAGCCACGAAAGAGGAGTGACAGAGAAGGAAAGGAGAGGTCAGGCAGCAAGAGAGCTCTGCAGGCTGCCACCAGTCAACGTCGCACTCTTAAGGAAAAACAAACAAACAAACAAACAAACAAAAAACCAAACAAAAAAAACCCCAAAACACACAAACACAAAAACCAACAACAAAACAAAACTTTGACGTTGTACCTTTCTTTTCTTTTGGAGCTCGTCCCTGTCTCAGCTGATCGTCTCGACAGAGCACAAAGTGCAGATGATCCGTATCCCGATGACATCTGCACGCGATGAACACGTGTTCAGAAATAGTCCAGATCTGTAAGACTGGTGTCATTTGTGTGGTTCCAAGCATCATAACTCCGTTTTACTGACCAATGCATTTGTGAGGAAACTAAGTAGCTTTTAAACGTAGCCTCTCCTTGGGGAGAAAAATGCGTTAGGGAGTGAAAAAAAGGATGATTCAGAGCTCCCAACCATGACGGAGCAGCGGGAAAACTAATGAAAGTGAAGACCAACAGCAGCAACGTGAAGCGGCATTTGGCTTCAATTCTGATCACGTACTTAAGCGGCTCTCCAAGTCTATACCTCCATCCTATGAACGACTAGCCCTTTTTTGGAAGGACCAACTTTTGTCCTTCAAAGTGCTAGATTGAAGACTCCACTGAACAGAACGTGGATTGAGCCACAGGACAACGTGCCATCGACGCTCTAATGAAAAAAAAATCACGTAAAAATCAAGTTGAAATATCAGCTTCCATCGTGTCTCATTCATTACGTTTCTAGTAGTACCTGGGTGCTCCAAAATTCACTCTCCTGACACCCCGTAGTACTACAAATTGAGTTACGCAGGTAAAAATAAAAGGCTCTTTCCAACCTGCCCGTAAAATCAGTACGAACAAACAGAAGAGAAACACTTGACCCTAAAGAAGGTCACAGGCAGCTCTTAATTTATCGTAGGCGAAAGCTCATTCTTTTCCCTGAAAGGAAAACGCTCGTAACTACCCAGGGACCGATGCGGGAACGAGGCACGCGCGCTCTGTTAACGGCAACTGTTCATCAGCTTTTCTGCACCGGCACAAATTTGCCTTTTCCCTGGGTTTGACGTGGAGCACCTGCAGCGTCCTTGAACGCGCCAATGTTTCTCCCCGCTCCCCCGGCCCCCCACGTGCCATTACCTGAGCAGCAAGCGGCATCAGCCACGCAGGATTTTCTTCACGTGACGCAGAAGGTGACGCTGGGAAAAGAGGAGGCACAAAATGAACCTGTTTGTCACACCCAGCCAACGGTGAAAACCCAGGGAAGGATTCTGCCGTGCGGGGCCGGGCTGTGCACCCCCGGAGCTCCAGCCGGCCGGTTTCGCTCCCCTTTGCCGGGTACCGGGGAGACACCGCCGCCTCGTGCTGCCGCCTGCCCCCCGGGGAGAGCCGGGGGACCCCCACCTCACTTCAGCCCTCGGGAACGGGACCGGGAGAGACCCTCCACGCAAAGAGAGCGGATCCACGCGTGGCGTGGATTTAATCCCCGAGAGAAGAGGCCGGGCTCCCCGCTGGCAGAAGGACAACTCGCCTCCCTGCCGCTCGGAGCGCCTTGCCGGGGACAGCCCTGCCTGCGCCTGGCGGCTCTTCAGCCGTGCTGGGAGTGCAGTCTGGCCGACGGATGCTCCGGCAAACAGATACTGCAGCGAATCGCAGCTCCCGCTCGTTACAGCTGCTGGTAATTTTGCCTCTGGCTAAGGCATGCCCCAGACAGCGGACACCTCGTCTCGTTCCAGCTCCTGCTTGCTACGGTTCTGGCTAATCGAAGCTCCAGCTCTGCACCGTTGATTTCAGCTCCTTCTCCTTACAAGCTCCAGCTATTTGCAACAGCCTGGGCTTTTGACAAGGTCGTAAACCAACCGCCGTCAAAACTCGACTATTAGGATTAAATATCATAGTTGGACATTGTATAAGCATTAATGAGTTTGTACGACTAATTAGTTAATAACTATTCTAAGCAGTCGACAAGCAAGAGCTGGACTCGAAGAGGGCGTGCGGGGTCTGAAAAGCAGAGACCGCCTCTTCCCCCCAGAGACCACCGCAGACGTTGAGTTGGGCCTGGTGCATGCCGGCCTCCCGCACTTCGGGGTGCAGCAGGACCAGACCCGCCCCCCCCCCCCCCCCCCCCCCGAGAGGGTCCACGCACCCTGCCCACCCCCTGCTTTCCCCTGCAGCCCCCAATGCCCTCCCACCCCCCCGCACAAACGGCCAAACCGGCTTCTGCTTTAGGCCCCCAAACCAGCTCACTTAGCGCCCATTTCTGAGCCCAAAAACCCAGCTGCTGCGCCTCTTCTCAAGTCCCAAAGGTGACCCCGGGGAGGGCAAGCGCTTGCGTGATGCTTCGGGCAGAAACGGGGCTGAAAGGTCCGATCCCGGTGCCGGGGGAGCAGAGGCGAGCTGGCTGGGACCAGCTTTTGCTCCTGGAACAACCCCAGGTCCCTGCTCCGAGGTCCTCCCCTTGGGGCCCTGGGGTGGACCTGTCCCTCCCCTTCAAATGCTGCAGGAGTTTCGGGGGCAGAAGGCCATTTCTAAGCCCTCTCTCCAGCAGCTCCTCCCTCGACTCGGCCCGCGAAGCCCCCAGTCTGCCTGCAGGGAGGGCTGGGGGGTCCCCGGCCCCACGGGGCGACAGTGGGGACTCGCAGGGAGGATCTGTTTGCACAAAGCGCCCCCCCCCCCCCCCCCCCCCCCCCCCGCCGGCCGGCCCCCCCCGCCCCGGCCCACTGCGCGGCCCCTCTAGGGCACGCAGCCCCCCCCCCAACTCCCCACTCCCCAGATGCTCACAGCCCCTCCCCCGCCTGGAGCCCCCCCAGACCCTGTCCCCGGAGCCTGCAGAACCGCCCCCCCCCCCGCCACAGCCCGGCTCCCCGGGCCCGCGGCCCCTCACACTCACGCTGCGCCGCCGCCTCGGTGCAGAGCCCGCCGCGCGGCCCGTTGGAATACCGTCCGCAACCAATCAGCGCGCGGCTCCACCGGACCGCCCGCGCGAGGCACGCCGGGAGTTGTAGTCCCCACCCGGGGACCGCGCATGCGCACGGCGCCCCGGGGACCGCGCATGCGCACGGCGCCCCGGGGACCGCGCATGCGCACGGCGCCCCGGGGACCGCGCATGCGCACGGCGCCCCGGGGACCGCGCATGCGCACGGCGCCCCGGGGACCGCGCATGCGCACGGCGCCCCGGGGACCGCGCATGCGCACGGCGCCCCGGGGACCGCGCATGCGCACGGCTCGCAGCCCCTCCCCAGCGTTTGCAAGCACTTCCCAGCCCCAGGACCCCCGGAGTTCACAGCACCCGACCACACCATTTTCCAGCCCCCTGGGAGCCCCACTCTCAAGTCCCGCCAGGACCCACAGCCCCACTCCCCAGCTCCTTGGGGGACCGCGATCTCGATGGTCCGGGAGTCCTCCAGGTGTACTCTCTGGTCTGGACGTCCGTCTCTATGGTCCGGCAGTCCTCCAGGAGTACTCTCTAGGCCGGACTTTGCTCTCTATGGTCCGGCAGTCCTCCGGGGGTACTCTCTAGGCCGGACTTTGCTCTCTATGGTCCGGCAGTCCTCCAGGGGTACTCTCTAGGCCGGACTTTGCTCTCTATGGTCCGGCAGTCCTCCAGGGGGTACTCTCTAGGCCGGACTCTGCTCTCTATGGTCCGGCAGTCCTCCAGGGGGTACTCTCTAGGCCGGACTTTGCTCTCTATGGTCCGGCAGTCCTCCGGGGGTACTCTCTAGGCCGGACTTTGCTCTCTATGGTCCGGCAGCCCTCCGGGGATACTCTCTGGTCCAGCTCCCGTCTCTATGGTCCGGCAGTCCTCCGGGGGTACTCTCTGGTCCAGCTCCCGTCTCTATGGTCCGGGAGTCCTCCGGGGGTACTCTCTAGGCCGGACTTTGCTCTCTATGGTCCGGCAGTCCTCCAGGGGGTACTCTCTAGGCCGGACTCTGCTCTCTATGGTCCGGCAGTCCTCCAGGGGGTACTCTCTAGGCCGGACTCTGCTCTCTATGGTCCGGCAGTCCTCCAGGGGGTACTCTCTAGGCCGGACTCTGCTCTCTATGGTCCGGCAGTCCTCCAGGGGGTACTCTCTAGGCCGGACTCTGCTCTCTATGGTCCGGAAGTTCCCCACGTGCACTCTCCGGTCCGGACGACCGTCTCGATGGTCCGGCAGTCCTCCAGCTGTACTCTCTAGGCCGCACATTTTCCTCTATGGTGCGGAAGTCCCCCAGCTACATTCTATGCGTCTGGACCTCCGTCTCTATGGTCCGGAAGTCCTCCAGGTGTACTCTCTGGCCCGGCAGTCCGCCATCTCTATGGTCCGGGAGTCCTCCAGCTATACTCTCTGGTCTGGACTGGGCTGGGCTCTATGGTCCGGAAGTCCTCCAGCCCCTCTCCCCGACCCCCTAGGGCTCGCAGCCCCCCCCGGCCCCCCCGGGATGCACAGCCCCACTCCTCGGCCCCCTCGGGGGTCCGCAGCCCCCCCCAGTCCCCCTCCCCAGATGCTCACAGGGGGAAAGGAACGGCTCGGCCTCAAGCTCTGCGGGCTGCCTGTGGCCCCTGCAGAGCCCACGATCCTCGGCAGCCCACACGCGGGGCGAAGCTCACAGCCCGAGAAGGAGTCACGGGGAGCCGCCGCTCCTGCCACAACCCTCCTTCCCAGCCTGCTGCTGGAGCACAA
Organism: Calonectris borealis; assembly: GCF_964195595.1. Lineage (NCBI taxonomy): Eukaryota > Metazoa > Chordata > Aves > Procellariiformes > Procellariidae > Calonectris > Calonectris borealis. The sequence continues at coordinate 78,863 of NW_027441537.1, forward strand.
GGCACTTGAAAGCAGCAGGAAAGAACAAGGAGGGCCTCGCAAGATGGCAGGAATAACGCGGGCTGCCTAAAGCGTTTAGCCAGGCAGGGCTTGCCACTCACCTTGTGCCGTGGTCGAATCCCAGCCCGCAACTCAGCACCACACAACCGCTCACTCGCTGCCCCCTCAGCGGGAGGGGGGAGAGAATTGGAAGGGCAAAAGTGAAAAAACTCCACTTGTAAGGGAAAGGGGGGGGGGGAAAAAACCCCAAACAACAGAGAGAAAAACCCCAGACAGACAAGCGGTACAAACGAAAACAAGGGCTCGCCGCCAACCGCCCGATGCCCAGCCAGCCGCAGCCCAGCAGCGGCCCCCCCGCCAACCGCCCCCCCGAGTTTTATTTCCTGACGTCATAGTGTCTGGAACATCCCCTGGGTCCGCCGGGGTCAGCTCTCCCAGCGGTGCCCCCTCCCAGGCCCTCGCGCACCCCCAGCCCGCTCGCCGGCAGGGCGGGGCGAGGAGCAGCACAGCCCCCGGCGCCGTGCAAGCGCTGCGCAGCGGGAACTCACGCAGCCCCGCGTCACCGACGCCGTTTTCAGCACAAACCCAAAACGCAGGAGGAGGGCGAGCGGGGTGGGAGCGGGGGGCGGGGGAGCGGGAGGGGGGTGCCAGAGTTTGGGCGGGGGGCAACGGGCAGGTTGGCGGGGCAGGCAGCACCCCAGGGGTCCGGGCCCCTCAAATGGCTGGTGTTTCACCCCAAAGCTTCCCCAAATCGGGGGGGTTTTTGCTTTTCTATAATATCAAAACTGGGGTTTTTTCCTTTTCCAAAATATTCCACTTGGAGGTTTTTCAACGCTTTTTCACAACAAAAATTGGCGATTTTTGCTTTTTCGTTTTGTGCATGAAAATGGGGGTTTTTTTGCTTTCCGGCTGCCCAAATCCTGGTGGATTTGGCTTTCCCGGGAGCTCCAAGTTGGGTATTTTTCCCCAAAAAATGCGGGGGTTTTTTTTCCCCACCCCTTGCAGGCCCCGAATTAGGGGTTTTGTGGTGTTTTTATGCCGTGGCAGCAGGTCCCGCTCTGTGTGCACGGCCCTGCAGGGGAAAGTCCCTGTTGGGGGAACTGGCCCCCAATCAGGATGGGAAAAGGTGGAAAAGGAGAACAGGGAAGAGGCAGCTTTTGAAAGCGCTTTTGTATCTTCAATAGAGAGGTGTTTCCCTATTTCCCACTCATTATATATAATACCTGCTCAGACTAGATATCTGTCGACTTACATATTTTGACACTTAAATGTCTTTATAGACTTCTCTATTTAAACTTACATATATTTACACTTATCTCTTTATAGACTTAGATTTTAGACTTAGATACCTATTTACACTTATAGATCATCTCTTAGATTACATACAATGCCTATTTAGGCTCTCTACATAACACGTAGTGAGTGTAGACAGCGGTATCTATTCAGACTTTTTTCTATTTTCAATTCCTTCATACATAAAATATATCATCCCTTTTGCATTTGGAAGTGCTTTCTTTTTTAATTTATATAGACGTGAGTTCTTTTTGTATTTTAAAACCCTATATACGTCTTCCGAATTTTTTTCTGCTCTAAAATCCTTTATATAATAGGGCAGGTATAGGTTCCTATTTTGAAATCCTTGTATACGTATAAAGGAATATTATTTTTCCATATATAGAACAAGGAGAGATTTTTCTCTATTTCGAGGCCTCACAGATAGATTTACAGTTTTTTAAAAACTTTTGAACCCCCCCAGGAATTATCAGGCATTTTTGGGCTGTGACCCCCTTTTTGGGGGGGGGGGACGACCCCCCCTTCCCCACTCACCTGCTCCTCCACGGCATCATCAGCCCGCCGGTGATGTTGGGGTGCCCCAAATGACATCATCACCCCTCCAGGCCCCCAAACCCCCCTTTTTATTCAGCCCCCAAAAAGGCACAACAGGAGGGAAACGGCCCCAACCGGCGGCTCGTTACGTCAATAATGCCGTTGGCGTATGTACGCACGCACCCCCGCCAAAAAGGGGGGCTCCGCTAGAAAGATAAAGGAGGGGCAGCCCCCCCAAACGCTTGCAGCCCCCCCTTAGCCCCCGTCCCGCAGGCTGGCAGCCGGCCCCTTACCCTCAGCACGCCCAACGACCGGCAGGCAAACCCGGGCCGGGGGTCTCTCCTGAGCACCACGGGACGCTTACAGCGAGGCATCTGAAAAACAAAAATCCCAACGGATATTTCAGCACGTTAAAAAAAACAGCACCGAAGGCAGCAGCGGAATTCGGTCAGGACAAGGGAGAGGGTAGCAGTCGAGCTAAAGGAGGGTGCCAGGCAAACGGGTGTCCTGGTTTCGGCTGGGATAGGGTTAAATTTCTTCCTAGTGCTGTGTTTTGGATTTAGTAGGAGGAGAACGTTGATAACACCCTGATGTTTTCAGTTGTTGCTAAGTGCCCTCCTAGTCCAAGGACAGCTCCCGTGCCTACTGACTGAGCTAGGTACACAAGGTGGGAGGGAACACAGCCAGGACAGCCAGCCCAGCTGGCCAACGGGGTATTCCATACCATGTGACGTCATGCTCAGTATATGAAGGGTAGGCGTGATCCAGGAAGTACCGATCACTACTTGGTTATCGGTCAGCGCGGGTGGTGAGCAACTGCATTGTGCATCACTCATTTTGTATATTTTATCATTATCATCATTATTTTCCCTTTTTTTCCCTGTTCTATTAAACTGTCTTTACCTCAACCCACGAGTTTTTCCTCACTCTTACCCTTCCGATTCTCTCCCCGTCCCGCTGGGGGTGGGGGGAGTGAGTGAGCGGCTGCGTGGTATTTGGCTGCCTGCCGGGTTAAACCACGACAACGGGTCAGCTCGAAATACAACGCGGCCTTTAAAAGCTCGAGCGATTCGAACGCTTAAAATCCGCGTGAGGACTAATTGACGCGATTCTGAACGCGTCCTTCGCAGAGAAGTAAACGCTCTCGCTGGTGTCGGAAAACGCCCCGTCCCTTCCTTACAGCACCGCTGCCGGGAGATAACCCCGTGAGGCTGCAGGACAAGGGCGCGCCGTAATCAGCATCTACGCTCACGGATCCGCCGCCACAGCTCCAGCCCTTGCGCTGCTGCTGCTGCTGCTGCGCATCTCGCTCGCTTGGCCGATAAAGCTGAAAGTGAAGCGTAAAACTTTGAAGAGTAAAATGAAAAAGAAAGAACAAATCTCAGCAATTCATTTTATGTAAACGTACGCGCACCTTTTTAGCATACGTACAATGAGAAGGCTTATACCGTAAAAGTATTTCATTTTCCTTTTGCGTTAATTGAAATTGCGTAGCTGTGAATTCATGCCGTTAAATTATCTACCTCCAAACTACACAGCTATCGTTTGACCAGGGGTTTTGCGTGCGTTACGTGACTAGGAGCGGCGCCGAGACCGATGCTACCGAACTGCCGGGGAAAGGCGCCGTCGAAAGCGAGACAGAAATAAAGGACTTCAGAGCACTCTGCCAAAAGATCGGGAAAAAAGCCCGTAACGTTCAGTTGCCTCTCTTTTGAAACGTTTAGAGCAACTACCCAACTGCTTAAGCACACCTAATAAATTATACGCTACGGCTATTTGGCAGTTGCAGTTTAAACAACGCAAGTCAGTTTGGAAGTTATACAATTTTAACTTTCTTTTTAAAATTTCATTTACGATAGAAAAATCAGTGAGATAAGAGATCTCCCGTATGGTTTTACTCTTTTTTTGGGGGGGGGTGGGGGGGGTGGGGGCAGGCGGTGGGGAATATCAAATCCCCAGTGCTGCAATACATCAGGCTACCAAAAAGGACCGGCAGGTTTGCTAGCGCTGTTGGCCGTAGCCGAGCGTGCGGAGGAACGCGTCTTTACGATCTCTCGACCGTTACACCCGAGAACCAAAGATCAGCCGTACGTCGACTATCGGAAGACGTGCTGCGCTTGGGTCTGTGCAAGGAAATCGGCTTACCCCTTTTTTTTTTCCCCAGAGAGAGAGAGAGCGAAAAGTCTCCTTGCGGATGACTTCTACTGCCGAGCACGTCATCTCTGAAGATCCATTCTGATGGGAAGTTCGTAAAAGGCAACTCCTTTGAACGAGAAAGATTTCCATTCTGGAAAATCTCTTTCCAACCAAAGTCAAAATTACGCGCTGCAGGTTAAGGAAAAAGGACGCGATAGAAGCAGTAACTCACCAAAACCGCATCAGGACTCTCTGTCGCTAGTTACGAGGCTGCTACCGCTTCTCGGGAAAGCCTGGAAAACGCACCGAAGCGACACCGATTTGTCCCGTGTTGTCCGCGCCTCTTCTTTGACCTTGATTGCTTTTAGCACAGATGCTAGCATCTCAGTAAGGTGTTCGAGTGCTCCTGTAAGGCATTTTAAACACTGACTGACTGAAAAAGCCTAAAGCTTTTATCGTGAAAACAAAGCCTGTTTCTCCCGAACATCCCAACTCTTACAAACGGTTCCTTTCCTCTTCTAGTCCAACGTTATTTTCACAGCACCCTTTCATAGCAAGCGCACAGAAACAGAAGACCGTGCTTGCAGGAAGAGAAAACAGACGGAGGGCAGCAAGCTTTGCATAGGCGTACCACGCTCCAGAACAGACCTCCTTTATTTTTAGTATTTGCGTTAAAATATTTCACATTAAAAAATCACATAGAAGGAGAGCTGCCACGTTCCTCGTGTTAACTGTAAAGTCCGTGCTACAAGCACCTTAGGAAAAATGCAGACACGTATCACAGGCCTACCTTGTACTTGCAGACCACTACGGACCCTTTCCATCTGTCTCGTACTTTCACGGCAGTTGACGTTCTGCTGAGAGGAAAGGAAAAAAAAAACAAACAACGTTTAGCACAAAGCTTCCTTTGCCGTGAAGAGAACAACTGAGTGGAGGAGAAAGTATTTGGCATCGTCTTTGGTGCAGTTGTTGAGACAGGCCACTAGAACTTCTGCACGTTTTAGACAACCGTGCCTTTTTTTTGGCTCATCGGCAGCTTTAGTTTCGCTAGAACTCACTTTCCTAGAGACGCGCAGGTGACGGGCACAGGTACCTACGTACGTTTTCTCAAGCCTAAGTAGAGCCGCGATTTCCTCACCCGATACGTCCCAAGTGGAGTATTTTTGTTAAAGAGTACGGCAACCCGTCCGTCCTCGCAAACTCGCTGCGGAAGAGGAATCCTTTTTTCCAGGCCGTTTCTCCAAACAGTCGAGATCTTTGAAAACCGCAGTTGTTTTAAAACATTTGGAGCACGTTGCCAAACAACGCTTGGCAGTAAGACTTTGACGTGTTTGACGCACGCAAATCTGGGGTAACTCGCTACTTGCTTCCTGTTGTCGTTGTTCTTCCTTCAGAAATTCTACTTGTAGCCAAGTTATTCGCTACTGGTTCAAGCATTTACCTTCCAGCTATTACCAGCGCGTTTACACAGGCGAGGAACTAAATCGCTCTTCTAAAACTACCCGAGTGAAAATGACAGCCACGAAAGAGGAGTGACAGAGAAGGAAAGGAGAGGTCAGGCAGCAAGAGAGCTCTGCAGGCTGCCACCAGTCAACGTCGCACTCTTAAGGAAAAACAAACAAACAAACAAACAAACAAAAAACCAAACAAAAAAAACCCCAAAACACACAAACACAAAAACCAACAACAAAACAAAACTTTGACGTTGTACCTTTCTTTTCTTTTGGAGCTCGTCCCTGTCTCAGCTGATCGTCTCGACAGAGCACAAAGTGCAGATGATCCGTATCCCGATGACATCTGCACGCGATGAACACGTGTTCAGAAATAGTCCAGATCTGTAAGACTGGTGTCATTTGTGTGGTTCCAAGCATCATAACTCCGTTTTACTGACCAATGCATTTGTGAGGAAACTAAGTAGCTTTTAAACGTAGCCTCTCCTTGGGGAGAAAAATGCGTTAGGGAGTGAAAAAAAGGATGATTCAGAGCTCCCAACCATGACGGAGCAGCGGGAAAACTAATGAAAGTGAAGACCAACAGCAGCAACGTGAAGCGGCATTTGGCTTCAATTCTGATCACGTACTTAAGCGGCTCTCCAAGTCTATACCTCCATCCTATGAACGACTAGCCCTTTTTTGGAAGGACCAACTTTTGTCCTTCAAAGTGCTAGATTGAAGACTCCACTGAACAGAACGTGGATTGAGCCACAGGACAACGTGCCATCGACGCTCTAATGAAAAAAAAAATCACGTAAAAATCAAGTTGAAATATCAGCTTCCATCGTGTCTCATTCATTACGTTTCTAGTAGTACCTGGGTGCTCCAAAATTCACTCTCCTGACACCACGTAGTACTACAAATTGAGTTACGCAGGTAAAAATAAAAGGCTCTTTCCAACCTGCCCGTAAAATCAGTACGAACAAACAGAAGAGAAACACTTGACCCTAAAGAAGGTCACAGGCAGCTCTTAATTTATCGTAGGCGAAAGCTCATTCTTTTCCCTGAAAGGAAAACGCTCGTAACTACCCAGGGACCGATGCGGGAACGAGGCACGCGCGCTCTGTTAACGGCAACTGTTCATCAGCTTTTCTGCACCGGCACAAATTTGCCTTTTCCCTGGGTTTGACGTGGAGCACCTGCAGCGTCCTTGAACGCGCCAATGTTTCTCCCCGCTCCCCCGGCCCCCCACGTGCCATTACCTGAGCAGCAAGCGGCATCAGCCACGCAGGATTTTCTTCACGTGACGCAGAAGGTGACGCTGGGAAAAGAGGAGGCACAAAATGAACCTGTTTGTCACACCCAGCCAACGGTGAAAACCCAGGGAAGGATTCTGCCGTGCGGGGCCGGGCTGTGCACCCCCGGAGCTCCAGCCGGCCGGTTTCGCTCCCCTTTGCCGGGTACCGGGGAGACACCGCCGCCTCGTGCTGCCGCCTGCCCCCCGGGGAGAGCCGGGGGACCCCCACCTCACTTCAGCCCTCGGGAACGGGACCGGGAGAGACCCTCCACGCAAAGAGAGCGGATCCACGCGTGGCGTGGATTTAATCCCCGAGAGAAGAGGCCGGGCTCCCCGCTGGCAGAAGGACAACTCGCCTCCCTGCCGCTCGGAGCGCCTTGCCGGGGACAGCCCTGCCTGCGCCTGGCTGCTCTTCAGCCGTGCTGGGAGTGCAGTCTGGCCGACGGATGCTCCGGCAAACAGATACTGCAGCGAATCGCAGCTCCCGCTCGTTACAGCTGCTGGTAATTTTGCCTCTGGCTAAGGCATGCCCCAGACAGCGGACACCTCGTCTCGTTCCAGCTCCTGCTTGCTACGGTTCTGGCTAATCGAAGCTCCAGCTCTGCACCGTTGATTTCAGCTCCTTCTCCTTACAAGCTCCAGCTATTTGCAACAGCCTGGGCTTTTGACAAGGTCGTAAACCAACCGCCGTCAAAACTCGACTATTAGGATTAAATATCATAGTTGGACATTGTATAAGCATTAATGAGTTTGTACGACTAATTAGTTAATAACTATTCTAAGCAGTCGACAAGCAAGAGCTGGACTCGAAGAGGGCGTGCGGGGTCTGAAAAGCAGAGACCGCCTCTTCCCCCCAGAGACCACCGCAGACGTTGAGTTGGGCCTGGTGCATGCCGGCCTCCCGCACTTCGGGGTGCAGCAGGACCAGACCCGCCCCCCCCCCCCCCCCCCCCCCCCGAGAGGGTCCACGCACCCTGCCCACCCCCTGCTTTCCCCTGCAGCCCCCAATGCCCTCCCACCCCCCCGCACAAACGGCCAAACCGGCTTCTGCTTTAGGCCCCCAAACCAGCTCACTTAGCGCCCATTTCTGAGCCCAAAAACCCAGCTGCTGCGCCTCTTCTCAAGTCCCAAAGGTGACCCCGGGGAGGGCAAGCGCTTGCGTGATGCTTCGGGCAGAAACGGGGCTGAAAGGTCCGATCCCGGTGCCGGGGGAGCAGAGGCGAGCTGGCTGGGACCAGCTTTTGCTCCTGGAACAACCCCAGGTCCCTGCTCCGAGGTCCTCCCCTTGGGGCCCTGGGGTGGACCTGTCCCTCCCCTTCAAATGCTGCAGGAGTTTCGGGGGCAGAAGGCCGTTTCTAAGCCCTCTCTCCAGCAGCTCCTCCCTCGACTCGGCCCGCGAAGCCCCCAGTCTGCCTGCAGGGAGGGCTGGGGGGTCCCCGGCCCCACGGGGCGACAGTGGGGACTCGCAGGGAGGATCTGTTTGCACAAAGCGCCCCGCCCCCCCCCCCCCCCCCCGCCGGCCGGCCCCCCCCGCCCCGGCCCACTGCGCGGCCCCTCTAGGGCACGCAGCCCCCCCCCCAACTCCCCACTCCCCAGATGCTCACAGCCCCTCCCCCGCCTGGAGCCCCCCCAGACCCTGTCCCCGGAGCCTGCAGAACCGCCCCCCCCCCCGCCACAGCCCGGCTCCCCGGGCCCGCGGCCCCTCACACTCACGCTGCGCCGCCGCCTCGGTGCAGAGCCCGCCGCGCGGCCCGTTGGAATACCGTCCGCAACCAATCAGCGCGCGGCTCCACCGGACCGCCCGCGCGAGGCACGCCGGGAGTTGTAGTCCCCACCCGGGGACCGCGCATGCGCACGGCGCCCCGGGGACCGCGCATGCGCACGGCGCCCCGGGGACCGCGCATGCGCACGGCGCCCCGGGGACCGCGCATGCGCACGGCGCCCCGGGGACCGCGCATGCGCACGGCTCGCAGCCCCTCCCCAGCGTTTGCAAGCACTTCCCAGCCCCAGGACCCCCGGAGTTCACAGCACCCGACCACACCATTTTCCAGCCCCCTGGGAGCCCCACTCTCAAGTCCCGCCAGGACCCACAGCCCCACTCCCCAGCTCCTTGGGGGACCGCGATCTCGATGGTCCGGGAGTCCTCCAGGTGTACTCTCTGGTCTGGACGTCCGTTTCTATGGTCCGGCAGTCCTCCAGGAGTACTCTCTAGGCCGGACTTTGCTCTCTATGGTCCGGCAGTCCTCCAGGGGGTACTCTCTAGGCCGGACTTTGCTCTCTATGGTCCGGCAGTCCTCCAGGGGGTACTCTCTAGGCCGGACTTTGCTCTCTATGGTCCGGCAGTCCTCCGGGGGTACTCTCTAGGCCGGACTTTGCTCTCTATGGTCCGGCAGCCCTCCGGGGATACTCTCTGGTCCAGCTCCCGTCTCTATGGTCCGGCAGTCCTCCGGGGGTACTCTCTGGTCCAGCTCCCGTCTCTATGGTCCGGGAGTCCTCCGGGGGTACTCTCTAGGCCGGACTTTGCTCTCTATGGTCCGGCAGTCCTCCAGGGGGTACTCTCTAGGCCGGACTCTGCTCTCTATGGTCCGGCAGTCCTCCAGGGGGTACTCTCTAGGCCGGACTCTGCTCTCTATGGTCCGGCAGTCCTCCAGGGGGTACTCTCTAGGCCGGACTCTGCTCTCTATGGTCCGGCAGTCCTCCAGGGGGTACTCTCTAGGCCGGACTCTGCTCTCTATGGTCCGGAAGTTCCCCACGTGCACTCTCCGGTCCGGACGACCGTCTCGATGGTCCGGCAGTCCTCCAGCTGTACTCTCTAGGCCGCACATTTTCCTCTATGGTGCGGAAGTCCCCCAGCTACATTCTATGCGTCTGGACCTCCGTCTCTATGGTCCGGAAGTCCTCCAGGTGTACTCTCTGGCCCGGCAGTCCGCCATCTCTATGGTCCGGGAGTCCTCCAGCTATACTCTCTGGTCTGGACTGGGCTGGGCTCTATGGTCCGGAAGTCCTCCAGCCCCTCTCCCCGACCCCCTAGGGCTCGCAGCCCCCCCCGGCCCCCCCGGGATGCACAGCCCCACTCCTCGGCCCCCTCGGGGGTCCGCAGCCCCCCCCAGTCCCCCTCCCCAGATGCTCACAGGGGGAAAGGAACGGCTCGGCCTCAAGCTCTGCGGGCTGCCTGTGGCCCCTGCAGAGCCCACGATCCTCGGCAGCCCACACGCGGGGCGAAGCTCACAGCCCGAGAAGGAGTCACGGGGAGCCGCCGCTCCTGCCACAACCCTCCTTCCCAGCCTGCTGCTGGAGCACAAGGCACTTGAAAGCAGCAGGAAAGAACAAGGAGGGCCTCGCAAGATGGCAGGAATAACGCGGGCAGCCTAAAGCGTTTAGCCAGGCAGGGCTTGCCACTCACCTTGTGCCGTGGTCGAATCCCAGCCCGCAACTCAGCACCACACAACCGCTCACTCGCTGCCCCCTCAGCGGGAGGGGGGAGAGAATTGGAAGGGCAAAAGTGAAAAAACTCCACTTGTAAGGGAAAGGGGGGGGGGGAAAAAACCCCAAACAACAGAGAGAAAAACCCCAGACAGACAAGCGGTACAAACGAAAACAAGGGCTCGCCGCCAACCGCCCGATGCCCAGCCAGCCGCAGCCCAGCAGCGGCCCCCCCGCCAACCGCCCCCCCGAGTTTTATTTCCTGACGTCATAGTGTCTGGAACATCCCCTGGGTCCGCCGGGGTCAGCTCTCCCAGCGGTGCCCCCTCCCAGGCCCTCGCGCACCCCCAGCCCGCTCGCCGGCAGGGCGGGGCGAGGAGCAGCACAGCCCCCGGCGCCGTGCAAGCGCTGCGCAGCGGGAACTCACGCAGCCCCGCGTCACCGACGCCGTTTTCAGCACAAACCCAAAACGCAGGAGGAGGGCGAGCGGGGTGGGAGCGGGGGGCGGGGGAGCGGGAGGGGGGTGCCAGAGTTTGGGCGGGGGGCAACGGGCAGGTTGGCGGGGCAGGCAGCACCCCAGGGGTCCGGGCCCCTCAAATGGCTGGTGTTTCACCCCAAAGCTTCCCCAAATCGGGGGGGTTTTTGCTTTTCTATAATATCAAAACTGGGGTTTTTTCCTTTTCCAAAATATTCCACTTGGAGGTTTTTCAACGCTTTTTCACAACAAAAATTGGCGATTTTTGCTTTTTCGTTTTGTGCATGAAAATGGGGGTTTTTTTGCTTTCCGGCTGCCCAAATCCTGGTGGATTTGGCTTTCCCGGGAGCTCCAAGTTGGGTATTTTTCCCCAAAAAATGCGGGGGTTTTTTTTCCCCACCCCTTGCAGGCCCCGAATTAGGGGTTTTGTGGTGTTTTTATGCCGTGGCAGCAGGTCCCGCTCTGTGTGCACGGCCCTGCAGGGGAAAGTCCCTGTTGGGGGAACTGGCCCCCAATCAGGATGGGAAAAGGTGGAAAAGGAGAACAGGGAAGAGGCAGCTTTTGAAAGCGCTTTTGTATCTTCAATAGAGAGGTGTTTCCCTATTTCCCACTCATTATATATAATACCTGCTCAGACTAGATATCTGTCGACTTACATATTTTGACACTTAAATGTCTTTATAGACTTCTCTATTTAAACTTACATATATTTACACTTATCTCTTTATAGACTTAGATTTTAGACTTAGATACCTATTTACACTTATAGATCATCTCTTAGATTACATACAATGCCTATTTAGGCTCTCTACATAACACGTAGTGAGTGTAGACAGCGGTATCTATTCAGACTTTTTTCTATTTTCAATTCCTTCATACATAAAATATATCATCCCTTTTGCATTTGGAAGTGCTTTCTTTTTTAATTTATATAGACGTGAGTTCTTTTTGTATTTTAAAACCCTATATACGTCTTCCGAATTTTTTTCTGCTCTAAAATCCTTTATATAATAGGGCAGGTATAGGTTCCTATTTTGAAATCCTTGTATACGTATAAAGGAATATTATTTTTCCATATATAGAACAAGGAGAGATTTTTCTCTATTTCGAGGCCTCACAGATAGATTTACAGTTTTTTAAAAACTTTTGAACCCCCCCAGGAATTATCAGGCATTTTTGGGCTGTGACCCCCTTTTTGGGGGGGGGGGACGACCCCCCCTTCCCCACTCACCTGCTCCTCCACGGCATCATCAGCCCGCCGGTGATGTTGGGGTGCCCCAAATGACATCATCACCCCTCCAGGCCCCCAAACCCCCCTTTTTATTCAGCCCCCAAAAAGGCACAACAGGAGGGAAACGGCCCCAACCGGCGGCTCGTTACGTCAATAATGCCGTTGGCGTATGTACGCACGCACCCCCGCCAAAAAGGGGGGCTCCGCTAGAAAGATAAAGGAGGGGCAGCCCCCCCAAACGCTTGCAGCCCCCCCTTAGCCCCCGTCCCGCAGGCTGGCAGCCGGCCCCTTACCCTCAGCACGCCCAACGACCGGCAGGCAAACCCGGGCCGGGGGTCTCTCCTGAGCACCACGGGACGCTTACAGCGAGGCATCTGAAAAACAAAAATCCCAACGGATATTTCAGCACGTTAAAAAAAACAGCACCGAAGGCAGCAGCGGAATTCGGTCAGGACAAGGGAGAGGGTAGCAGTCGAGCTAAAGGAGGGTGCCAGGCAAACGGGTGTCCTGGTTTCGGCTGGGATAGGGTTAAATTTCTTCCTAGTGCTGTGTTTTGGATTTAGTAGGAGGAGAACGTTGATAACACCCTGATGTTTTCAGTTGTTGCTAAGTGCCCTCCTAGTCCAAGGACAGCTCCCGTGCCTACTGACTGAGCTAGGTACACAAGGTGGGAGGGAACACAGCCAGGACAGCCAGCCCAGCTGGCCAACGGGGTATTCCATACCATGTGACGTCATGCTCAGTATATGAAGGGTAGGCGTGATCCAGGAAGTACCGATCACTACTTGGTTATCGGTCAGCGCGGGTGGTGAGCAACTGCATTGTGCATCACTCATTTTGTATATTTTATCATTATCATCATTATTTTCCCTTTTTTTCCCTGTTCTATTAAACTGTCTTTACCTCAACCCACGAGTTTTTCCTCACTCTTACCCTTCCGATTCTCTCCCCGTCCCGCTGGGGGTGGGGGGAGTGAGTGAGCGGCTGCGTGGTATTTGGCTGCCTGCCGGGTTAAACCACGACAACGGGTCAGCTCGAAATACAACGCGGCCTTTAAAAGCTCGAGCGATTCGAACGCTTAAAATCCGCGTGAGGACTAATTGACGCGATTCTGAACGCGTCCTTCGCAGAGAAGTAAACGCTCTCGCTGGTGTCGGAAAACGCCCCGTCCCTTCCTTACAGCACCGCTGCCGGGAGATAACCCCGTGAGGCTGCAGGACAAGGGCGCGCCGTAATCAGCATCTACGCTCACGGATCCGCCGCCACAGCTCCAGCCCTTGCGCTGCTGCTGCTGCTGCTGCGCATCTCGCTCGCTTGGCCGATAAAGCTGAAAGTGAAGCGTAAAACTTTGAAGAGTAAAATGAAAAAGAAAGAACAAATCTCAGCAATTCATTTTATGTAAACGTACGCGCACCTTTTTAGCATACGTACAATGAGAAGGCTTATACCGTAAAAGTATTTCATTTTCCTTTTGCGTTAATTGAAATTGCGTAGCTGTGAATTCATGCCGTTAAATTATCTACCTCCAAACTACACAGCTATCGTTTGACCAGGGGTTTTGCGTGCGTTACGTGACTAGGAGCGGCGCCGAGACCGATGCTACCGAACTGCCGGGGAAAGGCGCCGTCGAAAGCGAGACAGAAATAAAGGACTTCAGAGCACTCTGCCAAAAGATCGGGAAAAAAGCCCGTAACGTTCAGTTGCCTCTCTTTTGAAACGTTTAGAGCAACTACCCAACTGCTTAAGCACACCTAATAAATTATACGCTACGGCTATTTGGCAGTTGCAGTTTAAACAACGCAAGTCAGTTTGGAAGTTATACAATTTTAACTTTCTTTTTAAAATTTCATTTACGATAGAAAAATCAGTGAGATAAGAGATCTCCCGTATGGTTTTACTCTTTTTTTGGGGGGGGGTGGGGGGGGTGGGGGCAGGCGGTGGGGAATATCAAATCCCCAGTGCTGCAATACATCAGGCTACCAAAAAGGACCGGCAGGTTTGCTAACGCTGTTGGCCGTAGCCGAGCGTGCGGAGGAACGCGTCTTTACGATCTCTCGACCGTTACACCCGAGAACCAAAGATCAGCCGTACGTCGACTATCGGAAGACGTGCTGCGCTTGGGTCTGTGCAAGGAAATCGGCTTACCCCTTTTTTTTTTCCCCAGAGAGAGAGAGAGCGAAAAGTCTCCTTGCGGATGACTTCTACTGCCGAGCACGTCATCTCTGAAGATCCATTCTGATGGGAAGTTCGTAAAAGGCAACTCCTTTGAACGAGAAAGATTTCCATTCTGGAAAATCTCTTTCCAACCAAAGTCAAAATTACGCGCTGCAGGTTAAGGAAAAAGGACGCGATAGAAGCAGTAACTCACCAAAACCGCATCAGGACTCTCTGTCGCTAGTTACGAGGCTGCTACCGCTTCTCGGGAAAGCCTGGAAAACGCACCGAAGCGACACCGATTTGTCCCGTGTTGTCCGCGCCTCTTCTTTGACCTTGATTGCTTTTAGCACAGATGCTAGCATCTCAGTAAGGTGTTCGAGTGCTCCTGTAAGGCATTTTAAACACTGACTGACTGAAAAAGCCTAAAGCTTTTATCGTGAAAACAAAGCCTGTTTCTCCCGAACATCCCAACTCTTACAAACGGTTCCTTTCCTCTTCTAGTCCAACGTTATTTTCACAGCACCCTTTCATAGCAAGCGCACAGAAACAGAAGACCGTGCTTGCAGGAAGAGAAAACAGACGGAGGGCAGCAAGCTTTGCATAGGCGTACCACGCTCCAGAACAGACCTCCTTTATTTTTAGTATTTGCGTTAAAATATTTCACATTAAAAAATCACATAGAAGGAGAGCTGCCACGTTCCTCGTGTTAACTGTAAAGTCCGTGCTACAAGCACCTTAGGAAAAATGCAGACACGTATCACAGGCCTACCTTGTACTTGCAGACCACTACGGACCCTTTCCATCTGTCTCGTACTTTCACGGCAGTTGACGTTCTGCTGAGAGGAAAGGAAAAAAAAAACAAACAACGTTTAGCACAAAGCTTCCTTTGCCGTGAAGAGAACAACTGAGTGGAGGAGAAAGTATTTGGCATCGTCTTTGGTGCAGTTGTTGAGACAGGCCACTAGAACTTCTGCACGTTTTAGACAACCGTGCCTTTTTTTTGGCTCATCGGCAGCTTTAGTTTCGCTAGAACTCACTTTCCTAGAGACGCGCAGGTGACGGGCACAGGTACCTACGTACGTTTTCTCAAGCCTAAGTAGAGCCGCGATTTCCTCACCCGATACGTCCCAAGTGGAGTATTTTTGTTAAAGAGTACGGCAACCCGTCCGTCCTCGCAAACTCGCTGCGGAAGAGGAATCCTTTTTTCCAGGCCGTTTCTCCAAACAGTCGAGATCTTTGAAAACCGCAGTTGTTTTAAAACATTTGGAGCACGTTGCCAAACAACGCTTGGCAGTAAGACTTTGACGTGTTTGACGCACGCAAATCTGGGGTAACTCGCTACTTGCTTCCTGTTGTCGTTGTTCTTCCTTCAGAAATTCTACTTGTAGCCAAGTTATTCGCTACTGGTTCAAGCATTTACCTTCCAGCTATTACCAGCGCGTTTACACAGGCGAGGAACTAAATCGCTCTTCTAAAACTACCCGAGTGAAAATGACAGCCACGAAAGAGGAGTGACAGAGAAGGAAAGGAGAGGTCAGGCAGCAAGAGAGCTCTGCAGGCTGCCACCAGTCAACGTCGCACTCTTAAGGAAAAACAAACAAACAAACAAACAAACAAAAAACCAAACAAAAAAAACCCCAAAACACACAAACACAAAAACCAACAACAAAACAAAACTTTGACGTTGTACCTTTCTTTTCTTTTGGAGCTCGTCCCTGTCTCAGCTGATCGTCTCGACAGAGCACAAAGTGCAGATGATCCGTATCCCGATGACATCTGCACGCGATGAACACGTGTTCAGAAATAGTCCAGATCTGTAAGACTGGTGTCATTTGTGTGGTTCCAAGCATCATAACTCCGTTTTACTGACCAATGCATTTGTGAGGAAACTAAGTAGCTTTTAAACGTAGCCTCTCCTTGGGGAGAAAAATGCGTTAGGGAGTGAAAAAAAGGATGATTCAGAGCTCCCAACCATGACGGAGCAGCGGGAAAACTAATGAAAGTGAAGACCAACAGCAGCAACGTGAAGCGGCATTTGGCTTCAATTCTGATCACGTACTTAAGCGGCTCTCCAAGTCTATACCTCCATCCTATGAACGACTAGCCCTTTTTTGGAAGGACCAACTTTTGTCCTTCAAAGTGCTAGATTGAAGACTCCACTGAACAGAACGTGGATTGAGCCACAGGACAACGTGCCATCGACGCTCTAATGAAAAAAAAAATCACGTAAAAATCAAGTTGAAATATCAGCTTCCATCGTGTCTCATTCATTACGTTTCTAGTAGTACCTGGGTGCTCCAAAATTCACTCTCCTGACACCACGTAGTACTACAAATTGAGTTACGCAGGTAAAAATAAAAGGCTCTTTCCAACCTGCCCGTAAAATCAGTACGAACAAACAGAAGAGAAACACTTGACCCTAAAGAAGGTCACAGGCAGCTCTTAATTTATCGTAGGCGAAAGCTCATTCTTTTCCCTGAAAGGAAAACGCTCGTAACTACCCAGGGACCGATGCGGGAACGAGGCACGCGCGCTCTGTTAACGGCAACTGTTCATCAGCTTTTCTGCACCGGCACAAATTTGCCTTTTCCCTGGGTTTGACGTGGAGCACCTGCAGCGTCCTTGAACGCGCCAATGTTTCTCCCCGCTCCCCCGGCCCCCCACGTGCCATTACCTGAGCAGCAAGCGGCATCAGCCACGCAGGATTTTCTTCACGTGACGCAGAAGGTGACGCTGGGAAAAGAGGAGGCACAAAATGAACCTGTTTGTCACACCCAGCCAACGGTGAAAACCCAGGGAAGGATTCTGCCGTGCGGGGCCGGGCTGTGCACCCCCGGAGCTCCAGCCGGCCGGTTTCGCTCCCCTTTGCCGGGTACCGGGGAGACACCGCCGCCTCGTGCTGCCGCCTGCCCCCCGGGGAGAGCCGGGGGACCCCCACCTCACTTCAGCCCTCGGGAACGGGACCGGGAGAGACCCTCCACGCAAAGAGAGCGGATCCACGCGTGGCGTGGATTTAATCCCCGAGAGAAGAGGCCGGGCTCCCCGCTGGCAGAAGGACAACTCGCCTCCCTGCCGCTCGGAGCGCCTTGCCGGGGACAGCCCTGCCTGCGCCTGGCTGCTCTTCAGCCGTGCTGGGAGTGCAGTCTGGCCGACGGATGCTCCGGCAAACAGATACTGCAGCGAATCGCAGCTCCCGCTCGTTACAGCTGCTGGTAATTTTGCCTCTGGCTAAGGCATGCCCCAGACAGCGGACACCTCGTCTCGTTCCAGCTCCTGCTTGCTACGGTTCTGGCTAATCGAAGCTCCAGCTCTGCACCGTTGATTTCAGCTCCTTCTCCTTACAAGCTCCAGCTATTTGCAACAGCCTGGGCTTTTGACAAGGTCGTAAACCAACCGCCGTCAAAACTCGACTATTAGGATTAAATATCATAGTTGGACATTGTATAAGCATTAATGAGTTTGTACGACTAATTAGTTAATAACTATTCTAAGCAGTCGACAAGCAAGAGCTGGACTCGAAGAGGGCGTGCGGGGTCTGAAAAGCAGAGACCGCCTCTTCCCCCCAGAGACCACCGCAGACGTTGAGTTGGGCCTGGTGCATGCCGGCCTCCCGCACTTCGGGGTGCAGCAGGACCAGACCCGCCCCCCCCCCCCCGAGAGGGTCCACGCACCCTGCCCACCCCCTGCTTTCCCCTGCAGCCCCCAATGCCCTCCCACCCCCCCGCACAAACGGCCAAACCGGCTTCTGCTTTAGGCCCCCAAACCAGCTCACTTAGCGCCCATTTCTGAGCCCAAAAACCCAGCTGCTGCGCCTCTTCTCAAGTCCCAAAGGTGACCCCGGGGAGGGCAAGCGCTTGCGTGATGCTTCGGGCAGAAACGGGGCTGAAAGGTCCGATCCCGGTGCCGGGGGAGCAGAGGCGAGCTGGCTGGGACCAGCTTTTGCTCCTGGAACAACCCCAGGTCCCTGCTCCGAGGTCCTCCCCTTGGGGCCCTGGGGTGGACCTGTCCCTCCCCTTCAAATGCTGCAGGAGTTTCGGGGGCAGAAGGCCGTTTCTAAGCCCTCTCTCCAGCAGCTCCTCCCTCGACTCGGCCCGCGAAGCCCCCAGTCTGCCTGCAGGGAGGGCTGGGGGGTCCCCGGCCCCACGGGGCGACAGTGGGGACTCGCAGGGAGGATCTGTTTGCACAAAGCGCCCCGCCCCCCCCCCCCCCGCCGGCCGGCCCCCCCCGCCCCGGCCCACTGCGCGGCCCCTCTAGGGCACGCAGCCCCCCCCCCAACTCCCCACTCCCCAGATGCTCACAGCCCCTCCCCCGCCTGGAGCCCCCCCAGACCCTGTCCCCGGAGCCTGCAGAACCGCCCCCCCCCCCGCCACAGCCCGGCTCCCCGGGCCCGCGGCCCCTCACACTCACGCTGCGCCGCCGCCTCGGTGCAGAGCCCGCCGCGCGGCCCGTTGGAATACCGTCCGCAACCAATCAGCGCGCGGCTCCACCGGACCGCCCGCGCGAGGCACGCCGGGAGTTGTAGTCCCCACCCGGGGACCGCGCATGCGCACGGCGCCCCGGGGACCGCGCATGCGCACGGCGCCCCGGGGACCGCGCATGCGCACGGCGCCCCGGGGACCGCGCATGCGCACGGCGCCCCGGGGACCGCGCATGCGCACGGCTCGCAGCCCCTCCCCAGCGTTTGCAAGCACTTCCCAGCCCCAGGACCCCCGGAGTTCACAGCACCCGACCACACCATTTTCCAGCCCCCTGGGAGCCCCACTCTCAAGTCCCGCCAGGACCCACAGCCCCACTCCCCAGCTCCTTGGGGGACCGCGATCTCGATGGTCCGGGAGTCCTCCAGGTGTACTCTCTGGTCTGGACGTCCGTCTCTATGGTCCGGCAGTCCTCCGGGGGTACTCTCTAGGCCGGACTTTGCTCTCTATGGTCCGGCAGTCCTCCGGGGGTACTCTCTAGGCCGGACTTTGCTCTCTATGGTCCGGCAGTCCTCCGGGGGTACTCTCTAGGCCGGACTTTGCTCTCTATGGTCCGGCAGTCCTCCAGGGGGTACTCTCTAGGCCGGACTTTGCTCTCTATGGTCCGGCAGTCCTCCAGGGGGTACTCTCTAGGCCGGACTTTGCTCTCTATGGTCCGGCAGTCCTCCGGGGGTACTCTCTAGGCCGGACTTTGCTCTCTATGGTCCGGCAGCCCTCCGGGGATACTCTCTGGTCCAGCTCCCGTCTCTATGGTCCGGCAGTCCTCCGGGGGTACTCTCTGGTCCAGCTCCCGTCTCTATGGTCCGGGAGTCCTCCGGGGGTACTCTCTAGGCCGGACTTTGCTCTCTATGGTCCGGCAGTCCTCCGGGGGTACTCTCTAGGCCGGACTTTGCTCTCTATGGTCCGGCAGTCCTCCAGGGGGTACTCTCTAGGCCGGACTCTGCTCTCTATGGTCCGGCAGTCCTCCAGGGGGTACTCTCTAGGCCGGACTCTGCTCTCTATGATCCGGCAGTCCTCCAGGGGGTACTCTCTAGGCCGGACTCTGCTCTCTATGGTCCGGAAGTTCCCCACGTGCACTCTCCGGTCCGGACGACCGTCTCGATGGTCCGGCAGTCCTCCAGTTGTACTCTCTAGGCCGCACATTTTCCTCTATGGTGCGGAAGTCCCCCAGCTACATTCTATGCGTCTGGACCTCCGTCTCTATGGTCCGGAAGTCCTCCAGGTGTACTCTCTGGCCCGGCAGTCCGCCATCTCTATGGTCCGGGAGTCCTCCAGCTATACTCTCTGGTCTGGACTGGGCTGGGCTCTATGGTCCGGAAGTCCTCCAGCCCCTCTCCCCGACCCCCTAGGGCTCGCAGCCCCCCCCGGCCCCCCCGGGATGCACAGCCCCACTCCTCGGCCCCCTCGGGGGTCCGCAGCCCCCCCAGTCCCCCTCCCCAGATGCTCACAGGGGGAAAGGAACGGCTCGGCCTCAAGCTCTGCGGGCTGCCTGTGGCCCCTGCAGAGCCCACGATCCTCGGCAGCCCACACGCGGGGCGAAGCTCACAGCCCGAGAAGGAGTCACGGGGAGCCGCCGCTCCTGCCACAACCCTCCTTCCCAGCCTGCTGCTGGAGCACAAGGCACTTGAAAGCAGCAGGAAAGAACAAGGAGGGCCTCGCAAGATGGCAGGAATAACGCGGGCAGCCTAAAGCGTTTAGCCAGGCAGGGCTTGCCACTCACCTTGTGCCGTGGTCGAATCCCAGCCCGCAACTCAGCACCACACAACCGCTCACTCGCTGCCCCCTCAGCGGGAGGGGGGAGAGAATTGGAAGGGCAAAAGTGAAAAAACTCCACTTGTAAGGGAAAGGGGGGGGGGGGGGAAAACCCCAAACAACAGAGAGAAAAACCCCAGACAGACAAGCGGTACAAACGAAAACAAGGGCTCGCCGCCAACCGCCCGATGCCCAGCCAGCCGCAGCCCAGCAGCGGCCCCCCCGCCAACCGCCCCCCGAGTTTTATTTCCTGACGTCATAGTGTCTGGAACATCCCCTGGGTCCGCCGGGGTCAGCTCTCCCAGCGGTGCCCCCTCCCAGGCCCTCGCGCACCCCCAGCCCGCTCGCCGGCAGGGCGGGGCGAGGAGCAGCACAGCCCCCGGCGCCGTGCAAGCGCTGCGCAGCGGGAACTCACGCAGCCCCGCGTCACCGACGCCGTTTTCAGCACAAACCCAAAACGCAGGAGGAGGGCGAGCGGGGTGGGAGCGGGGGGCGGGGGAGCGGGAGGGGGGTGCCAGAGTTTGGGCGGGGGGCAACGGGCAGGTTGGCGGGGCAGGCAGCACCCCAGGGGTCCGGGCCCCTCAAATGGCTGGTGTTTCACCCCAAAGCTTCCCCAAATCGGGGGGGTTTTTGCTTTTCTATAATATCAAAACTGGGGTTTTTTCCTTTTCCAAAATATTCCACTTGGAGGTTTTTCAACGCTTTTTCACAACAAAAATTGGCGATTTTTGCTTTTTCGTTTTGTGCATGAAAATGGGGGTTTTTTTGCTTTCCGGCTGCCCAAATCCTGGTGGATTTGGCTTTCCCGGGAGCTCCAAGTTGGGTATTTTTCCCCAAAAAATGCGGGGTTTTTTTTTCCCCACCCCTTGCAGGCCCCGAATTAGGGGTTTTGTGGTGTTTTTATGCCGTGGCAGCAGGTCCCGCTCTGTGTGCACGGCCCTGCAGGGGAAAGTCCCTGTTGGGGGAACTGGCCCCCAATCAGGATGGGAAAAGGTGGAAAAGGAGAACAGGGAAGAGGCAGCTTTTGAAAGCGCTTTTGTATCTTCAATAGAGAGGTGTTTCCCTATTTCCCACTCATTATATATAATACCTGCTCAGACTAGATATCTGTCGACTTACATATTTTGACACTTAAATGTCTTTATAGACTTCTCTATTTAAACTTACATATATTTACACTTATCTCTTTATAGACTTAGATTTTAGACTTAGATACCTATTTACACTTATAGATCATCTCTTAGATTACATACAATGCCTATTTAGGCTCTCTACATAACACGTAGTGAGTGTAGACAGCGGTATCTATTCAGACTTTTTTCTATTTTCAATTCCTTCATACATAAAATATATCATCCCTTTTGCATTTGGAAGTGCTTTCTTTTTTAATTTATATAGACGTGAGTTCTTTTTGTATTTTAAAACCCTATATACGTCTTCCGAATTTTTTTCTGCTCTAAAATCCTTTATATAATAGGGCAGGTATAGGTTCCTATTTTGAAATCCTTGTATACGTATAAAGGAATATTATTTTTCCATATATAGAACAAGGAGAGATTTTTCTCTATTTCGAGGCCTCACAGATAGATTTACAGTTTTTTAAAAACTTTTGAACCCCCCCAGGAATTATCAGGCATTTTTGGGCTGTGACCCCCTTTTTGGGGGGGGGGGGACGACCCCCCCTTCCCCACTCACCTGCTCCTCCACGGCATCATCAGCCCGCCGGTGATGTTGGGGTGCCCCAAATGACATCATCACCCCTCCAGGCCCCCAAACCCCCCTTTTTATTCAGCCCCCAAAAAGGCACAACAGGAGGGAAACGGCCCCAACCGGCGGCTCGTTACGTCAATAATGCCGTTGGCGTATGTACGCACGCACCCCCGCCAAAAAGGGGGGCTCCGCTAGAAAGATAAAGGAGGGGCAGCCCCCCCAAACGCTTGCAGCCCCCCCTTAGCCCCCGTCCCGCAGGCTGGCAGCCGGCCCCTTACCCTCAGCACGCCCAACGACCGGCAGGCAAACCCGGGCCGGGGGTCTCTCCTGAGCACCACGGGACGCTTACAGCGAGGCGTCTGAAAAACAAAAATCCCAACGGATATTTCAGCACGTTAAAAAAAACAGCACCGAAGGCAGCAGCGGAATTCGGTCAGGACAAGGGAGAGGGTAGCAGTCGAGCTAAAGGAGGGTGCCAGGCAAACGGGTGTCCTGGTTTCGGCTGGGATAGGGTTAAATTTCTTCCTAGTGCTGTGTTTTGGATTTAGTAGGAGGAGAACGTTGATAACACCCTGATGTTTTCAGTTGTTGCTAAGTGCCCTCCTAGTCCAAGGACAGCTCCCGTGCCTACTGACTGAGCTAGGTACACAAGGTGGGAGGGAACACAGCCAGGACAGCCAGCCCAGCTGGCCAACGGGGTATTCCATACCATGTGACGTCATGCTCAGTATATGAAGGGTAGGCGTGATCCAGGAAGTACCGATCACTACTTGGTTATCGGTCAGCGCGGGTGGTGAGCAACTGCATTGTGCATCACTCATTTTGTATATTTTATCATTATCATCATTATTTTCCCTTTTTTTCCCTGTTCTATTAAACTGTCTTTACCTCAACCCACGAGTTTTTCCTCACTCTTACCCTTCCGATTCTCTCCCCGTCCCGCTGGGGGTGGGGGGAGTGAGTGAGCGGCTGCGTGGTATTTGGCTGCCTGCCGGGTTAAACCACGACAACGGGTCAGCTCGAAATACAACGCGGCCTTTAAAAGCTCGAGCGATTCGAACGCTTAAAATCCGCGTGAGGACTAATTGACGCGATTCTGAACGCGTCCTTCGCAGAGAAGTAAACGCTCTCGCTGGTGTCGGAAAACGCCCCGTCCCTTCCTTACAGCACCGCTGCCGGGAGATAACCCCGTGAGGCTGCAGGACAAGGGCGCGCCGTAATCAGCATCTACGCTCACGGATCCGCCGCCACAGCTCCAGCCCTTGCGCTGCTGCTGCTGCTGCTGCGCATCTCGCTCGCTTGGCCGATAAAGCTGAAAGTGAAGCGTAAAACTTTGAAGAGTAAAATGAAAAAGAAAGAACAAATCTCAGCAATTCATTTTATGTAAACGTACGCGCACCTTTTTAGCATACGTACAATGAGAAGGCTTATACCGTAAAAGTATTTCATTTTCCTTTTGCGTTAATTGAAATTGCGTAGCTGTGAATTCATGCCGTTAAATTATCTACCTCCAAACTACACAGCTATCGTTTGACCAGGGGTTTTGCGTGCGTTACGTGACTAGGAGCGGCGCCGAGACCGATGCTACCGAACTGCCGGGGAAAGGCGCCGTCGAAAGCGAGACAGAAATAAAGGACTTCAGAGCACTCTGCCAAAAGATCGGGAAAAAAGCCCGTAACGTTCAGTTGCCTCTCTTTTGAAACGTTTAGAGCAACTACCCAACTGCTTAAGCACACCTAATAAATTATACGCTACGGCTATTTGGCAGTTGCAGTTTAAACAACGCAAGTCAGTTTGGAAGTTATACAATTTTAACTTTCTTTTTAAAATTTCATTTACGATAGAAAAATCAGTGAGATAAGAGATCTCCCGTATGGTTTTACTCTTTTTTTGGGGGGGGGTGGGGGGGGTGGGGGCAGGCGGTGGGGAATATCAAATCCCCAGTGCTGCAATACATCAGGCTACCAAAAAGGACCGGCAGGTTTGCTAACGCTGTTGGCCGTAGCCGAGCGTGCGGAGGAACGCGTCTTTACGATCTCTCGACCGTTACACCCGAGAACCAAAGATCAGCCGTACGTCGACTATCGGAAGACGTGCTGCGCTTGGGTCTGTGCAAGGAAATCGGCTTACCCCTTTTTTTTTTCCCCAGAGAGAGAGAGAGCGAAAAGTCTCCTTGCGGATGACTTCTACTGCCGAGCACGTCATCTCTGAAGATCCATTCTGATGGGAAGTTCGTAAAAGGCAACTCCTTTGAACGAGAAAGATTTCCATTCTGGAAAATCTCTTTCCAACCAAAGTCAAAATTACGCGCTGCAGGTTAAGGAAAAAGGACGCGATAGAAGCAGTAACTCACCAAAACCACATCAGGACTCGCTGTCGCTAGTTACGAGGCTGCTACCGCTTCTCGGGAAAGCCTGGAAAACGCACCGAAGCGACACCGATTTGTCCCGTGTTGTCCGCGCCTCTTCTTTGACCTTGATTGCTTTTAGCACAGATGCTAGCATCTCAGTAAGGTGTTCGAGTGCTCCTGTAAGGCATTTTAAACACTGACTGACTGAAAAAGCCTAAAGCTTTTATCGTGAAAACAAAGCCTGTTTCTCCCGAACATCCCAACTCTTACAAACGGTTCCTTTCCTCTTCTAGTCCAACGTTATTTTCACAGCACCCTTTCATAGCAAGCGCACAGAAACAGAAGACCGTGCTTGCAGGAAGAGAAAACAGACGGAGGGCAGCAAGCTTTGCATAGGCGTACCACGCTCCAGAACAGACCTCCTTTATTTTTAGTATTTGCGTTAAAATATTTCACATTAAAAAATCACATAGAAGGAGAGCTGCCACGTTCCTCGTGTTAACTGTAAAGTCCGTGCTACAAGCACCTTAGGAAAAATGCAGACACGTATCACAGGCCTACCTTGTACTTGCAGACCACTACGGACCCTTTCCATCTGTCTCGTACTTTCACGGCAGTTGACGTTCTGCTGAGAGGAAAGGAAAAAAAAAACAAACAACGTTTAGCACAAAGCTTCCTTTGCCGTGAAGAGAACAACTGAGTGGAGGAGAAAGTATTTGGCATCGTCTTTGGTGCAGTTGTTGAGACAGGCCACTAGAACTTCTGCACGTTTTAGACAACCGTGCCTTTTTTTTGGCTCATCGGCAGCTTTAGTTTCGCTAGAACTCACTTTCCTAGAGACGCGCAGGTGACGGGCACAGGTACCTACGTACGTTTTCTCAAGCCTAAGTAGAGCCGCGATTTCCTCACCCGATACGTCCCAAGTGGAGTATTTTTGTTAAAGAGTACGGCAACCCGTCCGTCCTCGCAAACTCGCTGCGGAAGAGGAATCCTTTTTTCCAGGCCGTTTCTCCAAACAGTCGAGATCTTTGAAAACCGCAGTTGTTTTAAAACATTTGGAGCACGTTGCCAAACAACGCTTGGCAGTAAGACTTTGACGTGTTTGACGCACGCAAATCTGGGGTAACTCGCTACTTGCTTCCTGTTGTCGTTGTTCTTCCTTCAGAAATTCTACTTGTAGCCAAGTTATTCGCTACTGGTTCAAGCATTTACCTTCCAGCTATTACCAGCGCGTTTACACAGGCGAGGAACTAAATCGCTCTTCTAAAACTACCCGAGTGAAAATGACAGCCACGAAAGAGGAGTGACAGAGAAGGAAAGGAGAGGTCAGGCAGCAAGAGAGCTCTGCAGGCTGCCACCAGTCAACGTCGCACTCTTAAGGAAAAACAAACAAACAAACAAACAAACAAAAAACCAAACAAAAAAAACCCCAAAACACACAAACACAAAAACCAACAACAAAACAAAACTTTGACGTTGTACCTTTCTTTTCTTTTGGAGCTCGTCCCTGTCTCAGCTGATCGTCTCGACAGAGCACAAAGTGCAGATGATCCGTATCCCGATGACATCTGCACGCGATGAACACGTGTTCAGAAATAGTCCAGATCTGTAAGACTGGTGTCATTTGTGTGGTTCCAAGCATCATAACTCCGTTTTACTGACCAATGCATTTGTGAGGAAACTAAGTAGCTTTTAAACGTAGCCTCTCCTTGGGGAGAAAAATGCGTTAGGGAGTGAAAAAAAGGATGATTCAGAGCTCCCAACCATGACGGAGCAGCGGGAAAACTAATGAAAGTGAAGACCAACAGCAGCAACGTGAAGCGGCATTTGGCTTCAATTCTGATCACGTACTTAAGCGGCTCTCCAAGTCTATACCTCCATCCTATGAACGACTAGCCCTTTTTTGGAAGGACCAACTTTTGTCCTTCAAAGTGCTAGATTGAAGACTCCACTGAACAGAACGTGGATTGAGCCACAGGACAACGTGCCATCGACGCTCTAATGAAAAAAAAAATCACGTAAAAATCAAGTTGAAATATCAGCTTCCATCGTGTCTCATTCATTACGTTTCTAGTAGTACCTGGGTGCTCCAAAATTCACTCTCCTGACACCACGTAGTACTACAAATTGAGTTACGCAGGTAAAAATAAAAGGCTCTTTCCAACCTGCCCGTAAAATCAGTACGAACAAACAGAAGAGAAACACTTGACCCTAAAGAAGGTCACAGGCAGCTCTTAATTTATCGTAGGCGAAAGCTCATTCTTTTCCCTGAAAGGAAAACGCTCGTAACTACCCAGGGACCGATGCGGGAACGAGGCACGCGCGCTCTGTTAACGGCAACTGTTCATCAGCTTTTCTGCACCGGCACAAATTTGCCTTTTCCCTGGGTTTGACGTGGAGCACCTGCAGCGTCCTTGAACGCGCCAATGTTTCTCCCCGCTCCCCCGGCCCCCCACGTGCCATTACCTGAGCAGCAAGCGGCATCAGCCACGCAGGATTTTCTTCACGTGACGCAGAAGGTGACGCTGGGAAAAGAGGAGGCACAAAATGAACCTGTTTGTCACACCCAGCCAACGGTGAAAACCCAGGGAAGGATTCTGCCGTGCGGGGCCGGGCTGTGCACCCCCGGAGCTCCAGCCGGCCGGTTTCGCTCCCCTTTGCCGGGTACCGGGGAGACACCGCCGCCTCGTGCTGCCGCCTGCCCCCCGGGGAGAGCCGGGGGACCCCCACCTCACTTCAGCCCTCGGGAACGGGACCGGGAGAGACCCTCCACGCAAAGAGAGCGGATCCACGCGTGGCGTGGATTTAATCCCCGAGAGAAGAGGCCGGGCTCCCCGCTGGCAGAAGGACAACTCGCCTCCCTGCCGCTCGGAGCGCCTTGCCGGGGACAGCCCTGCCTGCGCCTGGCTGCTCTTCAGCCGTGCTGGGAGTGCAGTCTGGCCGACGGATGCTCCGGCAAACAGATACTGCAGCGAATCGCAGCTCCCGCTCGTTACAGCTGCTGGTAATTTTGCCTCTGGCTAAGGCATGCCCCAGACAGCGGACACCTCGTCTCGTTCCAGCTCCTGCTTGCTACGGTTCTGGCTAATCGAAGCTCCAGCTCTGCACCGTTGATTTCAGCTCCTTCTCCTTACAAGCTCCAGCTATTTGCAACAGCCTGGGCTTTTGACAAGGTCGTAAACCAACCGCCGTCAAAACTCGACTATTAGGATTAAATATCATAGTTGGACATTGTATAAGCATTAATGAGTTTGTACGACTAATTAGTTAATAACTATTCTAAGCAGTCGACAAGCAAGAGCTGGACTCGAAGAGGGCGTGCGGGGTCTGAAAAGCAGAGACCGCCTCTTCCCCCCAGAGACCACCGCAGACGTTGAGTTGGGCCTGGTGCATGCCGGCCTCCCGCACTTCGGGGTGCAGCAGGACCAGACCCGCCCCCCCCCCCCCCCCCCCCGAGAGGGTCCACGCACCCTGCCCACCCCCTGCTTTCCCCTGCAGCCCCCAATGCCCTCCCACCCCCCCGCACAAACGGCCAAACCGGCTTCTGCTTTAGGCCCCCAAACCAGCTCACTTAGCGCCCATTTCTGAGCCCAAAAACCCAGCTGCTGCGCCTCTTCTCAAGTCCCAAAGGTGACCCCGGGGAGGGCAAGCGCTTGCGTGATGCTTCGGGCAGAAACGGGGCTGAAAGGTCCGATCCCGGTGCCGGGGGAGCAGAGGCGAGCTGGCTGGGACCAGCTTTTGCTCCTGGAACAACCCCAGGTCCCTGCTCCGAGGTCCTCCCCTTGGGGCCCTGGGGTGGACCTGTCCCTCCCCTTCAAATGCTGCAGGAGTTTCGGGGGCAGAAGGCCGTTTCTAAGCCCTCTCTCCAGCAGCTCCTCCCTCGACTCGGCCCGCGAAGCCCCCAGTCTGCCTGCAGGGAGGGCTGGGGGGTCCCCGGCCCCACGGGGCGACAGTGGGGACTCGCAGGGAGGATCTGTTTGCACAAAGCGCCCCGCCCCCCCCCCCCCCCCCCCCCGCCGGCCGGCCCCCCCCGCCCCGGCCCACTGCGCGGCCCCTCTAGGGCACGCAGCCCCCCCCCCAACTCCCCACTCCCCAGATGCTCACAGCCCCTCCCCCGCCTGGAGCCCCCCCAGACCCTGTCCCCGGAGCCTGCAGAACCGCCCCCCCCCCCGCCACAGCCCGGCTCCCCGGGCCCGCGGCCCCTCACACTCACGCTGCGCCGCCGCCTCGGTGCAGAGCCCGCCGCGCGGCCCGTTGGAATACCGTCCGCAACCAATCAGCGCGCGGCTCCACCGGACCGCCCGCGCGAGGCACGCCGGGAGTTGTAGTCCCCACCCGGGGACCGCGCATGCGCACGGCGCCCCGGGGACCGCGCATGCGCACGGCGCCCCGGGGACCGCGCATGCGCACGGCGCCCCGGGGACCGCGCATGCGCACGGCGCCCCGGGGACCGCGCATGCGCACGGCTCGCAGCCCCTCCCCAGCGTTTGCAAGCACTTCCCAGCCCCAGGACCCCCGGAGTTCACAGCACCCGACCACACCATTTTCCAGCCCCCTGGGAGCCCCACTCTCAAGTCCCGCCAGGACCCACAGCCCCACTCCCCAGCTCCTTGGGGGACCGCGATCTCGATGGTCCGGGAGTCCTCCAGGTGTACTCTCTGGTCTGGACGTCCGTCTCTATGGTCCGGCAGTCCTCCGGGGGTACTCTCTAGGCCGGACTTTGCTCTCTATGGTCCGGCAGTCCTCCGGGGGTACTCTCTAGGCCGGACTTTGCTCTCTATGGTCCGGCAGTCCTCCGGGGGTACTCTCTAGGCCGGACTTTGCTCTCTATGGTCCGGCAGTCCTCCAGGGGGTACTCTCTAGGCCGGACTTTGCTCTCTATGGTCCGGCAGTCCTCCGGGGGTACTCTCTAGGCCGGACTTTGCTCTCTATGGTCCGGCAGCCCTCCGGGGATACTCTCTGGTCCAGCTCCCGTCTCTATGGTCCGGCAGTCCTCCGGGGGTACTCTCTGGTCCAGCTCCCGTCTCTATGGTCCGGGAGTCCTCCGGGGGTACTCTCTAGGCCGGACTTTGCTCTCTATGGTCCGGCAGTCCTCCAGGGGGTACTCTCTAGGCCGGACTCTGCTCTCTATGGTCCGGCAGTCCTCCAGGGGGTACTCTCTAGGCCGGACTCTGCTCTCTATGGTCCGGCAGTCCTCCAGGGGGTACTCTCTAGGCCGGACTCTGCTCTCTATGGTCCGGCAGTCCTCCAGGGGGTACTCTCTAGGCCGGACTCTGCTCTCTATGGTCCGGAAGTTCCCCACGTGCACTCTCCGGTCCGGACGACCGTCTCGATGGTCCGGCAGTCCTCCAGCTGTACTCTCTAGGCCGCACATTTTCCTCTATGGTGCGGAAGTCCCCCAGCTACATTCTATGCGTCTGGACCTCCGTCTCTATGGTCCGGAAGTCCTCCAGGTGTACTCTCTGGCCCGGCAGTCCGCCATCTCTATGGTCCGGGAGTCCTCCAGCTATACTCTCTGGTCTGGACTGGGCTGGGCTCTATGGTCCGGAAGTCCTCCAGCCCCTCTCCCCGACCCCCTAGGGCTCGCAGCCCCCCCCGGCCCCCCCGGGATGCACAGCCCCACTCCTCGGCCCCCTCGGGGGTCCGCAGCCCCCCCAGTCCCCCTCCCCAGATGCTCACAGGGGGAAAGGAACGGCTCGGCCTCAAGCTCTGCGGGCTGCCTGTGGCCCCTGCAGAGCCCACGATCCTCGGCAGCCCACACGCGGGGCGAAGCTCACAGCCCGAGAAGGAGTCACGGGGAGCCGCCGCTCCTGCCACAACCCTCCTTCCCAGCCTGCTGCTGGAGCACAAGGCACTTGAAAGCAGCAGGAAAGAACAAGGAGGGCCTCGCAAGATGGCAGGAATAACGCGGGCAGCCTAAAGCGTTTAGCCAGGCAGGGCTTGCCACTCACCTTGTGCCGTGGTCGAATCCCAGCCCGCAACTCAGCACCACACAACCGCTCACTCGCTGCCCCCTCAGCGGGAGGGGGGAGAGAATTGGAAGGGCAAAAGTGAAAAAACTCCACTTGTAAGGGAAAGGGGGGGGGGGGAAAAACCCCAAACAACAGAGAGAAAAACCCCAGACAGACAAGCGGTACAAACGAAAACAAGGGCTCGCCGCCAACCGCCCGATGCCCAGCCAGCCGCAGCCCAGCAGCGGCCCCCCCGCCAACCGCCCCCCGAGTTTTATTTCCTGACGTCATAGTGTCTGGAACATCCCCTGGGTCCGCCGGGGTCAGCTCTCCCAGCGGTGCCCCCTCCCAGGCCCTCGCGCACCCCCAGCCCGCTCGCCGGCAGGGCGGGGCGAGGAGCAGCACAGCCCCCGGCGCCGTGCAAGCGCTGCGCAGCGGGAACTCACGCAGCCCCGCGTCACCGACGCCGTTTTCAGCACAAACCCAAAACGCAGGAGGAGGGCGAGCGGGGGGCGGGGGAGCGGGAGGGGGGTGCCAGAGTTTGGGCGGGGGGCAACGGGCAGGTTGGCGGGGCAGGCAGCACCCCAGGGGTCCGGGCCCCTCAAATGGCTGGTGTTTCACCCCAAAGCTTCCCCAAATCGGGGGGGTTTTTGCTTTTCTATAATATCAAAACTGGGGTTTTTTCCTTTTCCAAAATATTCCACTTGGAGGTTTTTCAACGCTTTTTCACAACAAAAATTGGCGATTTTTGCTTTTTCGTTTTGTGCATGAAAATGGGGGTTTTTTTGCTTTCCGGCTGCCCAAATCCTGGTGGATTTGGCTTTCCCGGGAGCTCCAAGTTGGGTATTTTTCCCCAAAAAATGCGGGGTTTTTTTTTCCCCACCCCTTGCAGGCCCCGAATTAGGGGTTTTGTGGTGTTTTTATGCCGTGGCAGCAGGTCCCGCTCTGTGTGCACGGCCCTGCAGGGGAAAGTCCCTGTTGGGGGAACTGGCCCCCAATCAGGATGGGAAAAGGTGGAAAAGGAGAACAGGGAAGAGGCAGCTTTTGAAAGCGCTTTTGTATCTTCAATAGAGAGGTGTTTCCCTATTTCCCACTCATTATATATAATACCTGCTCAGACTAGATATCTGTCGACTTACATATTTTGACACTTAAATGTCTTTATAGACTTCTCTATTTAAACTTACATATATTTACACTTATCTCTTTATAGACTTAGATTTTAGACTTAGATACCTATTTACACTTATAGATCATCTCTTAGATTACATACAATGCCTATTTAGGCTCTCTACATAACACGTAGTGAGTGTAGACAGCGGTATCTATTCAGACTTTTTTCTATTTTCAATTCCTTCATACATAAAATATATCATCCCTTTTGCATTTGGAAGTGCTTTCTTTTTTAATTTATATAGACGTGAGTTCTTTTTGTATTTTAAAACCCTATATACGTCTTCCGAATTTTTTTCTGCTCTAAAATCCTTTATATAATAGGGCAGGTATAGGTTCCTATTTTGAAATCCTTGTATACGTATAAAGGAATATTATTTTTCCATATATAGAACAAGGAGAGATTTTTCTCTATTTCGAGGCCTCACAGATAGATTTACAGTTTTTTAAAAACTTTTGAACCCCCCCAGGAATTATCAGGCATTTTTGGGCTGTGACCCCCTTTTTGGGGGGGGGGGACGACCCCCCCTTCCCCACTCACCTGCTCCTCCACGGCATCATCAGCCCGCCGGTGATGTTGGGGTGCCCCAAATGACATCATCACCCCTCCAGGCCCCCAAACCCCCCTTTTTATTCAGCCCCCAAAAAGGCACAACAGGAGGGAAACGGCCCCAACCGGCGGCTCGTTACGTCAATAATGCCGTTGGCGTATGTACGCACGCACCCCCGCCAAAAAGGGGGGCTCCGCTAGAAAGATAAAGGAGGGGCAGCCCCCCCAAACGCTTGCAGCCCCCCCTTAGCCCCCGTCCCGCAGGCTGGCAGCCGGCCCCTTACCCTCAGCACGCCCAACGACCGGCAGGCAAACCCGGGCCGGGGGTCTCTCCTGAGCACCACGGGACGCTTACAGCGAGGCATCTGAAAAACAAAAATCCCAACGGATATTTCAGCACGTTAAAAAAAACAGCACCGAAGGCAGCAGCGGAATTCGGTCAGGACAAGG
The DNA here is from genome assembly GCF_964195595.1 of Calonectris borealis. Taxonomy (NCBI): domain Eukaryota; kingdom Metazoa; phylum Chordata; class Aves; order Procellariiformes; family Procellariidae; genus Calonectris; species Calonectris borealis. The sequence goes on from NW_027441537.1 coordinate 111,253, forward strand.
GAGAGGGTAGCAGTCGAGCTAAAGGAGGGTGCCAGGCAAACGGGTGTCCTGGTTTCGGCTGGGATAGGGTTAAATTTCTTCCTAGTGCTGTGTTTTGGATTTAGTAGGAGGAGAACGTTGATAACACCCTGATGTTTTCAGTTGTTGCTAAGTGCCCTCCTAGTCCAAGGACAGCTCCCGTGCCTACTGACTGAGCTAGGTACACAAGGTGGGAGGGAACACAGCCAGGACAGCCAGCCCAGCTGGCCAACGGGGTATTCCATACCATGTGACGTCATGCTCAGTATATGAAGGGTAGGCGTGATCCAGGAAGTACCGATCACTACTTGGTTATCGGTCAGCGCGGGTGGTGAGCAACTGCATTGTGCATCACTCATTTTGTATATTTTATCATTATCATCATTATTTTCCCTTTTTTTCCCTGTTCTATTAAACTGTCTTTACCTCAACCCACGAGTTTTTCCTCACTCTTACCCTTCCGATTCTCTCCCCGTCCCGCTGGGGGTGGGGGGAGTGAGTGAGCGGCTGCGTGGTATTTGGCTGCCTGCCGGGTTAAACCACGACAACGGGTCAGCTCGAAATACAACGCGGCCTTTAAAAGCTCGAGCGATTCGAACGCTTAAAATCCGCGTGAGGACTAATTGACGCGATTCTGAACGCGTCCTTCGCAGAGAAGTAAACGCTCTCGCTGGTGTCGGAAAACGCCCCGTCCCTTCCTTACAGCACCGCTGCCGGGAGATAACCCCGTGAGGCTGCAGGACAAGGGCGCGCCGTAATCAGCATCTACGCTCACGGATCCGCCGCCACAGCTCCAGCCCTTGCGCTGCTGCTGCTGCTGCTGCGCATCTCGCTCGCTTGGCCGATAAAGCTGAAAGTGAAGCGTAAAACTTTGAAGAGTAAAATGAAAAAGAAAGAACAAATCTCAGCAATTCATTTTATGTAAACGTACGCGCACCTTTTTAGCATACGTACAATGAGAAGGCTTATACCGTAAAAGTATTTCATTTTCCTTTTGCGTTAATTGAAATTGCGTAGCTGTGAATTCATGCCGTTAAATTATCTACCTCCAAACTACACAGCTATCGTTTGACCAGGGGTTTTGCGTGCGTTACGTGACTAGGAGCGGCGCCGAGACCGATGCTACCGAACTGCCGGGGAAAGGCGCCGTCGAAAGCGAGACAGAAATAAAGGACTTCAGAGCACTCTGCCAAAAGATCGGGAAAAAAGCCCGTAACGTTCAGTTGCCTCTCTTTTGAAACGTTTAGAGCAACTACCCAACTGCTTAAGCACACCTAATAAATTATACGCTACGGCTATTTGGCAGTTGCAGTTTAAACAACGCAAGTCAGTTTGGAAGTTATACAATTTTAACTTTCTTTTTAAAATTTCATTTACGATAGAAAAATCAGTGAGATAAGAGATCTCCCGTATGGTTTTACTCTTTTTTTGGGGGGGGGTGGGGGGGGTGGGGGCAGGCGGTGGGGAATATCAAATCCCCAGTGCTGCAATACATCAGGCTACCAAAAAGGACCGGCAGGTTTGCTAACGCTGTTGGCCGTAGCCGAGCGTGCGGAGGAACGCGTCTTTACGATCTCTCGACCGTTACACCCGAGAACCAAAGATCAGCCGTACGTCGACTATCGGAAGACGTGCTGCGCTTGGGTCTGTGCAAGGAAATCGGCTTACCCCTTTTTTTTTTCCCCAGAGAGAGAGAGAGCGAAAAGTCTCCTTGCGGATGACTTCTACTGCCGAGCACGTCATCTCTGAAGATCCATTCTGATGGGAAGTTCGTAAAAGGCAACTCCTTTGAACGAGAAAGATTTCCATTCTGGAAAATCTCTTTCCAACCAAAGTCAAAATTACGCGCTGCAGGTTAAGGAAAAAGGACGCGACAGAAGCAGTAACTCACCAAAACCGCATCAGGACTCTCTGTCGCTAGTTACGAGGCTGCTACCGCTTCTCGGGAAAGCCTGGAAAACGCACCGAAGCGACACCGATTTGTCCCGTGTTGTCCGCGCCTCTTCTTTGACCTTGATTGCTTTTAGCACAGATGCTAGCATCTCAGTAAGGTGTTCGAGTGCTCCTGTAAGGCATTTTAAACACTGACTGACTGAAAAAGCCTAAAGCTTTTATCGTGAAAACAAAGCCTGTTTCTCCCGAACATCCCAACTCTTACAAACGGTTCCTTTCCTCTTCTAGTCCAACGTTATTTTCACAGCACCCTTTCATAGCAAGCGCACAGAAACAGAAGACCGTGCTTGCAGGAAGAGAAAACAGACGGAGGGCAGCAAGCTTTGCATAGGCGTACCACGCTCCAGAACAGACCTCCTTTATTTTTAGTATTTGCGTTAAAATATTTCACATTAAAAAATCACATAGAAGGAGAGCTGCCACGTTCCTCGTGTTAACTGTAAAGTCCGTGCTACAAGCACCTTAGGAAAAATGCAGACACGTATCACAGGCCTACCTTGTACTTGCAGACCACTACGGACCCTTTCCATCTGTCTCGTACTTTCACGGCAGTTGACGTTCTGCTGAGAGGAAAGGAAAAAAAAAACAAACAACGTTTAGCACAAAGCTTCCTTTGCCGTGAAGAGAACAACTGAGTGGAGGAGAAAGTATTTGGCATCGTCTTTGGTGCAGTTGTTGAGACAGGCCACTAGAACTTCTGCACGTTTTAGACAACCGTGCCTTTTTTTTGGCTCATCGGCAGCTTTAGTTTCGCTAGAACTCACTTTCCTAGAGACGCGCAGGTGACGGGCACAGGTACCTACGTACGTTTTCTCAAGCCTAAGTAGAGCCGCGATTTCCTCACCCGATACGTCCCAAGTGGAGTATTTTTGTTAAAGAGTACGGCAACCCGTCCGTCCTCGCAAACTCGCTGCGGAAGAGGAATCCTTTTTTCCAGGCCGTTTCTCCAAACAGTCGAGATCTTTGAAAACCGCAGTTGTTTTAAAACATTTGGAGCACGTTGCCAAACAACGCTTGGCAGTAAGACTTTGACGTGTTTGACGCACGCAAATCTGGGGTAACTCGCTACTTGCTTCCTGTTGTCGTTGTTCTTCCTTCAGAAATTCTACTTGTAGCCAAGTTATTCGCTACTGGTTCAAGCATTTACCTTCCAGCTATTACCAGCGCGTTTACACAGGCGAGGAACTAAATCGCTCTTCTAAAACTACCCGAGTGAAAATGACAGCCACGAAAGAGGAGTGACAGAGAAGGAAAGGAGAGGTCAGGCAGCAAGAGAGCTCTGCAGGCTGCCACCAGTCAACGTCGCACTCTTAAGGAAAAACAAACAAACAAACAAAAAACCAAACAAAAAAAACCCCAAAACACACAAACACAAAAACCAACAACAAAACAAAACTTTGACGTTGTACCTTTCTTTTCTTTTGGAGCTCGTCCCTGTCTCAGCTGATCGTCTCGACAGAGCACAAAGTGCAGATGATCCGTATCCCGATGACATCTGCACGCGATGAACACGTGTTCAGAAATAGTCCAGATCTGTAAGACTGGTGTCATTTGTGTGGTTCCAAGCATCATAACTCCGTTTTACTGACCAATGCATTTGTGAGGAAACTAAGTAGCTTTTAAACGTAGCCTCTCCTTGGGGAGAAAAATGCGTTAGGGAGTGAAAAAAAGGATGATTCAGAGCTCCCAACCATGACGGAGCAGCGGGAAAACTAATGAAAGTGAAGACCAACAGCAGCAACGTGAAGCGGCATTTGGCTTCAATTCTGATCACGTACTTAAGCGGCTCTCCAAGTCTATACCTCCATCCTATGAACGACTAGCCCTTTTTTGGAAGGACCAACTTTTGTCCTTCAAAGTGCTAGATTGAAGACTCCACTGAACAGAACGTGGATTGAGCCACAGGACAACGTGCCATCGACGCTCTAATGAAAAAAAAAATCACGTAAAAATCAAGTTGAAATATCAGCTTCCATCGTGTCTCATTCATTACGTTTCTAGTAGTACCTGGGTGCTCCAAAATTCACTCTCCTGACACCACGTAGTACTACAAATTGAGTTACGCAGGTAAAAATAAAAGGCTCTTTCCAACCTGCCCGTAAAATCAGTACGAACAAACAGAAGAGAAACACTTGACCCTAAAGAAGGTCACAGGCAGCTCTTAATTTATCGTAGGCGAAAGCTCATTCTTTTCCCTGAAAGGAAAACGCTCGTAACTACCCAGGGACCGATGCGGGAACGAGGCACGCGCGCTCTGTTAACGGCAACTGTTCATCAGCTTTTCTGCACCGGCACAAATTTGCCTTTTCCCTGGGTTTGACGTGGAGCACCTGCAGCGTCCTTGAACGCGCCAATGTTTCTCCCCGCTCCCCCGGCCCCCCACGTGCCATTACCTGAGCAGCAAGCGGCATCAGCCACGCAGGATTTTCTTCACGTGACGCAGAAGGTGACGCTGGGAAAAGAGGAGGCACAAAATGAACCTGTTTGTCACACCCAGCCAACGGTGAAAACCCAGGGAAGGATTCTGCCGTGCGGGGCCGGGCTGTGCACCCCCGGAGCTCCAGCCGGCCGGTTTCGCTCCCCTTTGCCGGGTACCGGGGAGACACCGCCGCCTCGTGCTGCCGCCTGCCCCCCGGGGAGAGCCGGGGGACCCCCACCTCACTTCAGCCCTCGGGAACGGGACCGGGAGAGACCCTCCACGCAAAGAGAGCGGATCCACGCGTGGCGTGGATTTAATCCCCGAGAGAAGAGGCCGGGCTCCCCGCTGGCAGAAGGACAACTCGCCTCCCTGCCGCTCGGAGCGCCTTGCCGGGGACAGCCCTGCCTGCGCCTGGCTGCTCTTCAGCCGTGCTGGGAGTGCAGTCTGGCCGACGGATGCTCCGGCAAACAGATACTGCAGCGAATCGCAGCTCCCGCTCGTTACAGCTGCTGGTAATTTTGCCTCTGGCTAAGGCATGCCCCAGACAGCGGACACCTCGTCTCGTTCCAGCTCCTGCTTGCTACGGTTCTGGCTAATCGAAGCTCCAGCTCTGCACCGTTGATTTCAGCTCCTTCTCCTTACAAGCTCCAGCTATTTGCAACAGCCTGGGCTTTTGACAAGGTCGTAAACCAACCGCCGTCAAAACTCGACTATTAGGATTAAATATCATAGTTGGACATTGTATAAGCATTAATGAGTTTGTACGACTAATTAGTTAATAACTATTCTAAGCAGTCGACAAGCAAGAGCTGGACTCGAAGAGGGCGTGCGGGGTCTGAAAAGCAGAGACCGCCTCTTCCCCCCAGAGACCACCGCAGACGTTGAGTTGGGCCTGGTGCATGCCGGCCTCCCGCACTTCGGGGTGCAGCAGGACCAGACCCGCCCCCCCCCCCCCCCCCCCCGAGAGGGTCCACGCACCCTGCCCACCCCCTGCTTTCCCCTGCAGCCCCCAATGCCCTCCCACCCCCCCGCACAAACGGCCAAACCGGCTTCTGCTTTAGGCCCCCAAACCAGCTCACTTAGCGCCCATTTCTGAGCCCAAAAACCCAGCTGCTGCGCCTCTTCTCAAGTCCCAAAGGTGACCCCGGGGAGGGCAAGCGCTTGCGTGATGCTTCGGGCAGAAACGGGGCTGAAAGGTCCGATCCCGGTGCCGGGGGAGCAGAGGCGAGCTGGCTGGGACCAGCTTTTGCTCCTGGAACAACCCCAGGTCCCTGCTCCGAGGTCCTCCCCTTGGGGCCCTGGGGTGGACCTGTCCCTCCCCTTCAAATGCTGCAGGAGTTTCGGGGGCAGAAGGCCGTTTCTAAGCCCTCTCTCCAGCAGCTCCTCCCTCGACTCGGCCCGCGAAGCCCCCAGTCTGCCTGCAGGGAGGGCTGGGGGGTCCCCGGCCCCACGGGGCGACAGTGGGGACTCGCAGGGAGGATCTGTTTGCACAAAGCGCCCCGCCCCCCCCCCCCCCCCCCCCCGCCGGCCGGCCCCCCCCGCCCCGGCCCACTGCGCGGCCCCTCTAGGGCACGCAGCCCCCCCCCCAACTCCCCACTCCCCAGATGCTCACAGCCCCTCCCCCGCCTGGAGCCCCCCCAGACCCTGTCCCCGGAGCCTGCAGAACCGCCCCCCCCCCCGCCACAGCCCGGCTCCCCGGGCCCGCGGCCCCTCACACTCACGCTGCGCCGCCGCCTCGGTGCAGAGCCCGCCGCGCGGCCCGTTGGAATACCGTCCGCAACCAATCAGCGCGCGGCTCCACCGGACCGCCCGCGCGAGGCACGCCGGGAGTTGTAGTCCCCACCCGGGGACCGCGCATGCGCACGGCGCCCCGGGGACCGCGCATGCGCACGGCGCCCCGGGGACCGCGCATGCGCACGGCGCCCCGGGGACCGCGCATGCGCACGGCGCCCCGGGGACCGCGCATGCGCACGGCGCCCCGGGGACCGCGCATGCGCACGGCGCCCCGGGGACCGCGCATGCGCACGGCGCCCCGGGGACCGCGCATGCGCACGGCGCCCCGGGGACCGCGCATGCGCACGGCTCGCAGCCCCTCCCCAGCGTTTGCAAGCACTTCCCAGCCCCAGGACCCCCGGAGTTCACAGCACCCGACCACACCATTTTCCAGCCCCCTGGGAGCCCCACTCTCAAGTCCCGCCAGGACCCACAGCCCCACTCCCCAGCTCCTTGGGGGACCGCGATCTCGATGGTCCGGGAGTCCTCCAGGTGTACTCTCTGGTCTGGACGTCCGTCTCTATGGTCCGGCAGTCCTCCAGGAGTACTCTCTAGGCCGGACTTTGCTCTCTATGGTCCGGCAGTCCTCCGGGGGTACTCTCTAGGCCGGACTTTGCTCTCTATGGTCCGGCAGTCCTCCAGGGGTACTCTCTAGGCCGGACTTTGCTCTCTATGGTCCGGCAGTCCTCCAGGGGGTACTCTCTAGGCCGGACTTTGCTCTCTATGGTCCGGCAGTCCTCCGGGGGTACTCTCTAGGCCGGACTTTGCTCTCTATGGTCCGGCAGCCCTCCGGGGATACTCTCTGGTCCAGCTCCCGTCTCTATGGTCCGGCAGTCCTCCGGGGGTACTCTCTGGTCCAGCTCCCGTCTCTATGGTCCGGGAGTCCTCCGGGGGTACTCTCTAGGCCGGACTTTGCTCTCTATGGTCCGGCAGTCCTCCAGGGGGTACTCTCTAGGCCGGACTCTGCTCTCTATGGTCCGGCAGTCCTCCAGGGGGTACTCTCTAGGCCGGACTCTGCTCTCTATGGTCCGGCAGTCCTCCAGGGGGTACTCTCTAGGCCGGACTCTGCTCTCTATGGTCCGGCAGTCCTCCAGGGGGTACTCTCTAGGCCGGACTCTGCTCTCTATGGTCCGGAAGTTCCCCACGTGCACTCTCCGGTCCGGACGACCGTCTCGATGGTCCGGCAGTCCTCCAGCTGTACTCTCTAGGCCGCACATTTTCCTCTATGGTGCGGAAGTCCCCCAGCTACATTCTATGCGTCTGGACCTCCGTCTCTATGGTCCGGAAGTCCTCCAGGTGTACTCTCTGGCCCGGCAGTCCGCCATCTCTATGGTCCGGGAGTCCTCCAGCTATACTCTCTGGTCTGGACTGGGCTGGGCTCTATGGTCCGGAAGTCCTCCAGCCCCTCTCCCCGACCCCCTAGGGCTCGCAGCCCCCCCCGGCCCCCCCGGGATGCACAGCCCCACTCCTCGGCCCCCTCGGGGGTCCGCAGCCCCCCCAGTCCCCCTCCCCAGATGCTCACAGGGGGAAAGGAACGGCTCGGCCTCAAGCTCTGCGGGCTGCCTGTGGCCCCTGCAGAGCCCACGATCCTCGGCAGCCCACACGCGGGGCGAAGCTCACAGCCCGAGAAGGAGTCACGGGGAGCCGCCGCTCCTGCCACAACCCTCCTTCCCAGCCTGCTGCTGGAGCACAAGGCACTTGAAAGCAGCAGGAAAGAACAAGGAGGGCCTCGCAAGATGGCAGGAATAACGCGGGCAGCCTAAAGCGTTTAGCCAGGCAGGGCTTGCCACTCACCTTGTGCCGTGGTCGAATCCCAGCCCGCAACTCAGCACCACACAACCGCTCACTCGCTGCCCCCTCAGCGGGAGGGGGGAGAGAATTGGAAGGGCAAAAGTGAAAAAACTCCACTTGTAAGGGAAAGGGGGGGGGGGGAAAAACCCCAAACAACAGAGAGAAAAACCCCAGACAGACAAGCGGTACAAACGAAAACAAGGGCTCGCCGCCAACCGCCCGATGCCCAGCCAGCCGCAGCCCAGCAGCGGCCCCCCCGCCAACCGCCCCCCGAGTTTTATTTCCTGACGTCATAGTGTCTGGAACATCCCCTGGGTCCGCCGGGGTCAGCTCTCCCAGCGGTGCCCCCTCCCAGGCCCTCGCGCACCCCCAGCCCGCTCGCCGGCAGGGCGGGGCGAGGAGCAGCACAGCCCCCGGCGCCGTGCAAGCGCTGCGCAGCGGGAACTCACGCAGCCCCGCGTCACCGACGCCGTTTTCAGCACAAACCCAAAACGCAGGAGGAGGGCGAGCGGGGTGGGAGCGGGGGGCGGGGGAGCGGGAGGGGGGTGCCAGAGTTTGGGCGGGGGGCAACGGGCAGGTTGGCGGGGCAGGCAGCACCCCAGGGGTCCGGGCCCCTCAAATGGCTGGTGTTTCACCCCAAAGCTTCCCCAAATCGGGGGGGTTTTTGCTTTTCTATAATATCAAAACTGGGGTTTTTTCCTTTTCCAAAATATTCCACTTGGAGGTTTTTCAACGCTTTTTCACAACAAAAATTGGCGATTTTTGCTTTTTCGTTTTGTGCATGAAAATGGGGGTTTTTTTGCTTTCCGGCTGCCCAAATGCTGGTGGATTTGGCTTTCCCGGGAGCTCCAAGTTGGGTATTTTTCCCCAAAAAATGCGGGGGTTTTTTTTCCCCACCCCTTGCAGGCCCCGAATTAGGGGTTTTGTGGTGTTTTTATGCCGTGGCAGCAGGTCCCGCTCTGTGTGCACGGCCCTGCAGGGGAAAGTCCCTGTTGGGGGAACTGGCCCCCAATCAGGATGGGAAAAGGTGGAAAAGGAGAACAGGGAAGAGGCAGCTTTTGAAAGCGCTTTTGTATCTTCAATAGAGAGGTGTTTCCCTATTTCCCACTCATTATATATAATACCTGCTCAGACTAGATATCTGTCGACTTACATATTTTGACACTTAAATGTCTTTATAGACTTCTCTATTTAAACTTACATATATTTACACTTATCTCTTTATAGACTTAGATTTTAGACTTAGATACCTATTTACACTTATAGATCATCTCTTAGATTACATACAACGCCTATTTAGGCTCTCTACATAACACGTAGTGAGTGTAGACAGCGGTATCTATTCAGACTTTTTTCTATTTTCAATTCCTTCATACATAAAATATATCATCCCTTTTGCATTTGGAAGTGCTTTCTTTTTTAATTTATATAGACGTGAGTTCTTTTTGTATTTTAAAACCCTATATACGTCTTCCGAATTTTTTTCTGCTCTAAAATCCTTTATATAATAGGGCAGGTATAGGTTCCTATTTTGAAATCCTTGTATACGTATAAAGGAATATTATTTTTCCATATATAGAACAAGGAGAGATTTTTCTCTATTTCGAGGCCTCACAGATAGATTTACAGTTTTTTAAAAACTTTTGAACCCCCCCAGGAATTATCAGGCATTTTTGGGCTGTGACCCCCTTTTTGGGGGGGGGGGACGACCCCCCCTTCCCCACTCACCTGCTCCTCCACGGCATCATCAGCCCGCCGGTGATGTTGGGATGCCCCAAATGACATCATCACCCCTCCAGGCCCCCAAACCCCCCTTTTTATTCAGCCCCCAAAAAGGCACAACAGGAGGGAAACGGCCCCAACCGGCGGCTCGTTACGTCAATAATGCCGTTGGCGTATGTACGCACGCACCCCCGCCAAAAAGGGGGGCTCCGCTAGAAAGATAAAGGAGGGGCAGCCCCCCCAAACGCTTGCAGCCCCCCCTTAGCCCCCGTCCCGCAGGCTGGCAGCCGGCCCCTTACCCTCAGCACGCCCAACGACCGGCAGGCAAACCCGGGCCGGGGGTCTCTCCTGAGCACCACGGGACGCTTACAGCGAGGCATCTGAAAAACAAAAATCCCAACGGATATTTCAGCACGTTAAAAAAAACAGCACCGAAGGCAGCAGCGGAATTCGGTCAGGACAAGGGAGAGGGTAGCAGTCGAGCTAAAGGAGGGTGCCAGGCAAACGGGTGTCCTGGTTTCGGCTGGGATAGGGTTAAATTTCTTCCTAGTGCTGTGTTTTGGATTTAGTAGGAGGAGAACGTTGATAACACCCTGATGTTTTCAGTTGTTGCTAAGTGCCCTCCTAGTCCAAGGACAGCTCCCGTGCCTACTGACTGAGCTAGGTACACAAGGTGGGAGGGAACACAGCCAGGACAGCCAGCCCAGCTGGCCAACGGGGTATTCCATACCATGTGACGTCATGCTCAGTATATGAAGGGTAGGCGTGATCCAGGAAGTACCGATCACTACTTGGTTATCGGTCAGCGCGGGTGGTGAGCAACTGCATTGTGCATCACTCATTTTGTATATTTTATCATTATCATCATTATTTTCCCTTTTTTTCCCTGTTCTATTAAACTGTCTTTACCTCAACCCACGAGTTTTTCCTCACTCTTACCCTTCCGATTCTCTCCCCGTCCCGCTGGGGGTGGGGGGAGTGAGTGAGCGGCTGCGTGGTATTTGGCTGCCTGCCGGGTTAAACCACGACAACGGGTCAGCTCGAAATACAACGCGGCCTTTAAAAGCTCGAGCGATTCGAACGCTTAAAATCCGCGTGAGGACTAATTGACGCGATTCTGAACGCGTCCTTCGCAGAGAAGTAAACGCTCTCGCTGGTGTCGGAAAACGCCCCGTCCCTTCCTTACAGCACCGCTGCCGGGAGATAACCCCGTGAGGCTGCAGGACAAGGGCGCGCCGTAATCAGCATCTACGCTCACGGATCCGCCGCCACAGCTCCAGCCCTTGCGCTGCTGCTGCTGCTGCTGCGCATCTCGCTCGCTTGGCCGATAAAGCTGAAAGTGAAGCGTAAAACTTTGAAGAGTAAAATGAAAAAGAAAGAACAAATCTCAGCAATTCATTTTATGTAAACGTACGCGCACCTTTTTAGCATACGTACAATGAGAAGGCTTATACCGTAAAAGTATTTCATTTTCCTTTTGCGTTAATTGAAATTGCGTAGCTGTGAATTCATGCCGTTAAATTATCTACCTCCAAACTACACAGCTATCGTTTGACCAGGGGTTTTGCGTGCGTTACGTGACTAGGAGCGGCGCCGAGACCGATGCTACCGAACTGCCGGGGAAAGGCGCCGTCGAAAGCGAGACAGAAATAAAGGACTTCAGAGCACTCTGCCAAAAGATCGGGAAAAAAGCCCGTAACGTTCAGTTGCCTCTCTTTTGAAACGTTTAGAGCAACTACCCAACTGCTTAAGCACACCTAATAAATTATACGCTACGGCTATTTGGCAGTTGCAGTTTAAACAACGCAAGTCAGTTTGGAAGTTATACAATTTTAACTTTCTTTTTAAAATTTCATTTACGATAGAAAAATCAGTGAGATAAGAGATCTCCCGTATGGTTTTACTCTTTTTTTGGGGGGGGGTGGGGGGGGTGGGGGCAGGCGGTGGGGAATATCAAATCCCCAGTGCTGCAATACATCAGGCTACCAAAAAGGACCGGCAGGTTTGCTAGCGCTGTTGGCCGTAGCCGAGCGTGCGGAGGAACGCGTCTTTACGATCTCTCGACCGTTACACCCGAGAACCAAAGATCAGCCGTACGTCGACTATCGGAAGACGTGCTGCGCTTGGGTCTGTGCAAGGAAATCGGCTTACCCCTTTTTTTTTTCCCCAGAGAGAGAGAGAGCGAAAAGTCTCCTTGCGGATGACTTCTACTGCCGAGCACGTCATCTCTGAAGATCCATTCTGATGGGAAGTTCGTAAAAGGCAACTCCTTTGAACGAGAAAGATTTCCATTCTGGAAAATCTCTTTCCAACCAAAGTCAAAATTACGCGCTGCAGGTTAAGGAAAAAGGACGCGATAGAAGCAGTAACTCACCAAAACCGCATCAGGACTCTCTGTCGCTAGTTACGAGGCTGCTACCGCTTCTCGGGAAAGCCTGGAAAACGCACCGAAGCGACACCGATTTGTCCCGTGTTGTCCGCGCCTCTTCTTTGACCTTGATTGCTTTTAGCACAGATGCTAGCATCTCAGTAAGGTGTTCGAGTGCTCCTGTAAGGCATTTTAAACACTGACTGACTGAAAAAGCCTAAAGCTTTTATCGTGAAAACAAAGCCTGTTTCTCCCGAACATCCCAACTCTTACAAACGGTTCCTTTCCTCTTCTAGTCCAACGTTATTTTCACAGCACCCTTTCATAGCAAGCGCACAGAAACAGAAGACCGTGCTTGCAGGAAGAGAAAACAGACGGAGGGCAGCAAGCTTTGCATAGGCGTACCACGCTCCAGAACAGACCTCCTTTATTTTTAGTATTTGCGTTAAAATATTTCACATTAAAAAATCACATAGAAGGAGAGCTGCCACGTTCCTCGTGTTAACTGTAAAGTCCGTGCTACAAGCACCTTAGGAAAAATGCAGACACGTATCACAGGCCTACCTTGTACTTGCAGACCACTACGGACCCTTTCCATCTGTCTCGTACTTTCACGGCAGTTGACGTTCTGCTGAGAGGAAAGGAAAAAAAAAACAAACAACGTTTAGCACAAAGCTTCCTTTGCCGTGAAGAGAACAACTGAGTGGAGGAGAAAGTATTTGGCATCGTCTTTGGTGCAGTTGTTGAGACAGGCCACTAGAACTTCTGCACGTTTTAGACAACCGTGCCTTTTTTTTGGCTCATCGGCAGCTTTAGTTTCGCTAGAACTCACTTTCCTAGAGACGCGCAGGTGACGGGCACAGGTACCTACGTACGTTTTCTCAAGCCTAAGTAGAGCCGCGATTTCCTCACCCGATACGTCCCAAGTGGAGTATTTTTGTTAAAGAGTACGGCAACCCGTCCGTCCTCGCAAACTCGCTGCGGAAGAGGAATCCTTTTTTCCAGGCCGTTTCTCCAAACAGTCGAGATCTTTGAAAACCGCAGTTGTTTTAAAACATTTGGAGCACGTTGCCAAACAACGCTTGGCAGTAAGACTTTGACGTGTTTGACGCACGCAAATCTGGGGTAACTCGCTACTTGCTTCCTGTTGTCGTTGTTCTTCCTTCAGAAATTCTACTTGTAGCCAAGTTATTCGCTACTGGTTCAAGCATTTACCTTCCAGCTATTACCAGCGCGTTTACACAGGCGAGGAACTAAATCGCTTTTCTAAAACTACCCGAGTGAAAATGACAGCCACGAAAGAGGAGTGACAGAGAAGGAAAGGAGAGGTCAGGCAGCAAGAGAGCTCTGCAGGCTGCCACCAGTCAACGTCGCACTCTTAAGGAAAAACAAACAAACAAACAAACAAACAAAAAACCAAACAAAAAAAACCCCAAAACACACAAACACAAAAACCAACAACAAAACAAAACTTTGACGTTGTACCTTTCTTTTCTTTTGGAGCTCGTCCCTGTCTCAGCTGATCGTCTCGACAGAGCACAAAGTGCAGATGATCCGTATCCCGATGACATCTGCACGCGATGAACACGTGTTCAGAAATAGTCCAGATCTGTAAGACTGGTGTCATTTGTGTGGTTCCAAGCATCATAACTCCGTTTTACTGACCAATGCATTTGTGAGGAAACTAAGTAGCTTTTAAACGTAGCCTCTCCTTGGGGAGAAAAATGCGTTAGGGAGTGAAAAAAAGGATGATTCAGAGCTCCCAACCATGACGGAGCAGCGGGAAAACTAATGAAAGTGAAGACCAACAGCAGCAACGTGAAGCGGCATTTGGCTTCAATTCTGATCACGTACTTAAGCGGCTCTCCAAGTCTATACCTCCATCCTATGAACGACTAGCCCTTTTTTGGAAGGACCAACTTTTGTCCTTCAAAGTGCTAGATTGAAGACTCCACTGAACAGAACGTGGATTGAGCCACAGGACAACGTGCCATCGACGCTCTAATGAAAAAAAAAATCACGTAAAAATCAAGTTGAAATATCAGCTTCCATCGTGTCTCATTCATTACGTTTCTAGTAGTACCTGGGTGCTCCAAAATTCACTCTCCTGACACCACGTAGTACTACAAATTGAGTTACGCAGGTAAAAATAAAAGGCTCTTTCCAACCTGCCCGTAAAATCAGTACGAACAAACAGAAGAGAAACACTTGACCCTAAAGAAGGTCACAGGCAGCTCTTAATTTATCGTAGGCGAAAGCTCATTCTTTTCCCTGAAAGGAAAACGCTCGTAACTACCCAGGGACCGATGCGGGAACGAGGCACGCGCGCTCTGTTAACGGCAACTGTTCATCAGCTTTTCTGCACCGGCACAAATTTGCCTTTTCCCTGGGTTTGACGTGGAGCACCTGCAGCGTCCTTGAACGCGCCAATGTTTCTCCCCGCTCCCCCGGCCCCCCACGTGCCATTACCTGAGCAGCAAGCGGCATCAGCCACGCAGGATTTTCTTCACGTGACGCAGAAGGTGACGCTGGGAAAAGAGGAGGCACAAAATGAACCTGTTTGTCACACCCAGCCAACGGTGAAAACCCAGGGAAGGATTCTGCCGTGCGGGGCCGGGCTGTGCACCCCCGGAGCTCCAGCCAGCCGGTTTCGCTCCCCTTTGCCGGGTACCGGGGAGACACCGCCGCCTCGTGCTGCCGCCTGCCCCCCGGGGAGAGCCGGGGGACCCCCACCTCACTTCAGCCCTCGGGAACGGGACCGGGAGAGACCCTCCACGCAAAGAGAGCGGATCCACGCGTGGCGTGGATTTAATCCCCGAGAGAAGAGGCCGGGCTCCCCGCTGGCAGAAGGACAACTCGCCTCCCTGCCGCTCGGAGCGCCTTGCCGGGGACAGCCCTGCCTGCGCCTGGCTGCTCTTCAGCCGTGCTGGGAGTGCAGTCTGGCCGACGGATGCTCCGGCAAACAGATACTGCAGCGAATCGCAGCTCCCGCTCGTTACAGCTGCTGGTAATTTTGCCTCTGGCTAAGGCATGCCCCAGACAGCGGACACCTCGTCTCGTTCCAGCTCCTGCTTGCTACGGTTCTGGCTAATCGAAGCTCCAGCTCTGCACCGTTGATTTCAGCTCCTTCTCCTTACAAGCTCCAGCTATTTGCAACAGCCTGGGCTTTTGACAAGGTCGTAAACCAACCGCCGTCAAAACTCGACTATTAGGATTAAATATCATAGTTGGACATTGTATAAGCATTAATGAGTTTGTACGACTAATTAGTTAATAACTATTCTAAGCAGTCGACAAGCAAGAGCTGGACTCGAAGAGGGCGTGCGGGGTCTGAAAAGCAGAGACCGCCTCTTCCCCCCAGAGACCACCGCAGACGTTGAGTTGGGCCTGGTGCATGCCGGCCTCCCGCACTTCGGGGTGCAGCAGGACCAGACCCGCCCCCCCCCCCCCGAGAGGGTCCACGCACCCTGCCCACCCCCTGCTTTCCCCTGCAGCCCCCAATGCCCTCCCACCCCCCCGCACAAACGGCCAAACCGGCTTCTGCTTTAGGCCCCCAAACCAGCTCACTTAGCGCCCATTTCTGAGCCCAAAAACCCAGCTGCTGCGCCTCTTCTCAAGTCCCAAAGGTGACCCCGGGGAGGGCAAGCGCTTGCGTGATGCTTCGGGCAGAAACGGGGCTGAAAGGTCCGATCCCGGTGCCGGGGGAGCAGAGGCGAGCTGGCTGGGACCAGCTTTTGCTCCTGGAACAACCCCAGGTCCCTGCTCCGAGGTCCTCCCCTTGGGGCCCTGGGGTGGACCTGTCCCTCCCCTTCAAATGCTGCAGGAGTTTCGGGGGCAGAAGGCCGTTTCTAAGCCCTCTCTCCAGCAGCTCCTCCCTCGACTCGGCCCGCGAAGCCCCCAGTCTGCCTGCAGGGAGGGCTGGGGGGTCCCCGGCCCCACGGGGCGACAGTGGGGACTCGCAGGGAGGATCTGTTTGCACAAAGCGCCCCGCCCCCCCCCCCCCCGCCGGCCGGCCCCCCCCGCCCCGGCCCACTGCGCGGCCCCTCTAGGGCACGCAGCCCCCCCCCCAACTCCCCACTCCCCAGATGCTCACAGCCCCTCCCCCGCCTGGAGCCCCCCCAGACCCTGTCCCCGGAGCCTGCAGAACCGCCCCCCCCCCCGCCACAGCCCGGCTCCCCGGGCCCGCGGCCCCTCACACTCACGCTGCGCCGCCGCCTCGGTGCAGAGCCCGCCGCGCGGCCCGTTGGAATACCGTCCGCAACCAATCAGCGCGCGGCTCCACCGGACCGCCCGCGCGAGGCACGCCGGGAGTTGTAGTCCCCACCCGGGGACCGCGCATGCGCACGGCGCCCCGGGGACAGCGCATGCGCACGGCGCCCCGGGGACCGCGCATGCGCACGGCGCCCCGGGGACCGCGCATGCGCACGGCGCCCCGGGGACCGCGCATGCGCACGGCTCGCAGCCCCTCCCCAGCGTTTGCAAGCACTTCCCAGCCCCAGGACCCCCGGAGTTCACAGCACCCGACCACACCATTTTCCAGCCCCCTGGGAGCCCCACTCTCAAGTCCCGCCAGGACCCACAGCCCCACTCCCCAGCTCCTTGGGGGACCGCGATCTCGATGGTCCGGGAGTCCTCCAGGTGTACTCTCTGGTCTGGACGTCCGTCTCTATGGTCCGGCAGTCCTCCAGGAGTACTCTCTAGGCCGGACTTTGCTCTCTATGGTCCGGCAGTCCTCCGGGGGTACTCTCTAGGCCGGACTTTGCTCTCTATGGTCCGGCAGTCCTCCAGGGGGTACTCTCTAGGCCGGACTTTGCTCTCTATGGTCCGGCAGTCCTCCAGGGGGTACTCTCTAGGCCGGACTTTGCTCTCTATGGTCCGGCAGTCCTCCGGGGGTACTCTCTAGGCCGGACTTTGCTCTCTATGGTCCGGCAGCCCTCCGGGGATACTCTCTGGTCCAGCTCCCGTCTCTATGGTCCGGCAGTCCTCCGGGGGTACTCTCTGGTCCAGCTCCCGTCTCTATGGTCCGGGAGTCCTCCGGGGGTACTCTCTAGGCCGGACTTTGCTCTCTATGGTCCGGCAGTCCTCCAGGGGGTACTCTCTAGGCCGGACTCTGCTCTCTATGGTCCGGCAGTCCTCCAGGGGGTACTCTCTAGGCCGGACTCTGCTCTCTATGGTCCGGCAGTCCTCCAGGGGGTACTCTCTAGGCCGGACTCTGCTCTCTATGGTCCGGCAGTCCTCCAGGGGGTACTCTCTAGGCCGGACTCTGCTCTCTATGGTCCGGAAGTTCCCCACGTGCACTCTCCGGTCCGGACGACCGTCTCGATGGTCCGGCAGTCCTCCAGCTGTACTCTCTAGGCCGCACATTTTCCTCTATGGTGCGGAAGTCCCCCAGCTACATTCTATGCGTCTGGACCTCCGTCTCTATGGTCCGGAAGTCCTCCAGGTGTACTCTCTGGCCCGGCAGTCCGCCATCTCTATGGTCCGGGAGTCCTCCAGCTATACTCTCTGGTCTGGACTGGGCTGGGCTCTATGGTCCGGAAGTCCTCCAGCCCCTCTCCCCGACCCCCTAGGGCTCGCAGCCCCCCCCGGCCCCCCCGGGATGCACAGCCCCACTCCTCGGCCCCCTCGGGGGTCCGCAGCCCCC
Source organism: Calonectris borealis (assembly GCF_964195595.1). Classification (NCBI taxonomy): domain Eukaryota; kingdom Metazoa; phylum Chordata; class Aves; order Procellariiformes; family Procellariidae; genus Calonectris; species Calonectris borealis. Next base: position 128,941 of record NW_027441537.1, read on the forward strand.
CCAGTCCCCCTCCCCAGATGCTCACAGGGGGAAAGGAACGGCTCGGCCTCAAGCTCTGCGGGCTGCCTGTGGCCCCTGCAGAGCCCACGATCCTCGGCAGCCCACACGCGGGGCGAAGCTCACAGCCCGAGAAGGAGTCACGGGGAGCCGCCGCTCCTGCCACAACCCTCCTTCCCAGCCTGCTGCTGGAGCACAAGGCACTTGAAAGCAGCAGGAAAGAACAAGGAGGGCCTCGCAAGATGGCAGGAATAACGCGGGCAGCCTAAAGCGTTTAGCCAGGCAGGGCTTGCCACTCACCTTGTGCCGTGGTCGAATCCCAGCCCGCAACTCAGCACCACACAACCGCTCACTCGCTGCCCCCTCAGCGGGAGGGGGGAGAGAATTGGAAGGGCAAAAGTGAAAAAACTCCACTTGTAAGGGAAAGGGGGGGGGGGGAAAAACCCCAAACAACAGAGAGAAAAACCCCAGACAGACAAGCGGTACAAACGAAAACAAGGGCTCGCCGCCAACCGCCCGATGCCCAGCCAGCCGCAGCCCAGCAGCGGCCCCCCCGCCAACCGCCCCCCGAGTTTTATTTCCTGACGTCATAGTGTCTGGAACATCCCCTGGGTCCGCCGGGGTCAGCTCTCCCAGCGGTGCCCCCTCCCAGGCCCTCGCGCACCCCCAGCCCGCTCGCCGGCAGGGCGGGGCGAGGAGCAGCACAGCCCCCGGCGCCGTGCAAGCGCTGCGCAGCGGGAACTCACGCAGCCCCGCGTCACCGACGCCGTTTTCAGCACAAACCCAAAACGCAGGAGGAGGGCGAGCGGGGTGGGAGCGGGGGGCGGGGGAGCGGGAGGGGGGTGCCAGAGTTTGGGCGGGGGGCAACGGGCAGGTTGGCGGGGCAGGCAGCACCCCAGGGGTCCGGGCCCCTCAAATGGCTGGTGTTTCACCCCAAAGCTTCCCCAAATCGGGGGGGTTTTTGCTTTTCTATAATATCAAAACTGGGGTTTTTTCCTTTTCCAAAATATTCCACTTGGAGGTTTTTCAACGCTTTTTCACAACAAAAATTGGCGATTTTTGCTTTTTCGTTTTGTGCATGAAAATGGGGGTTTTTTTGCTTTCCGGCTGCCCAAATGCTGGTGGATTTGGCTTTCCCGGGAGCTCCAAGTTGGGTATTTTTCCCCAAAAAATGCGGGGGTTTTTTTTCCCCACCCCTTGCAGGCCCCGAATTAGGGGTTTTGTGGTGTTTTTATGCCGTGGCAGCAGGTCCCGCTCTGTGTGCACGGCCCTGCAGGGGAAAGTCCCTGTTGGGGGAACTGGCCCCCAATCAGGATGGGAAAAGGTGGAAAAGGAGAACAGGGAAGAGGCAGCTTTTGAAAGCGCTTTTGTATCTTCAATAGAGAGGTGTTTCCCTATTTCCCACTCATTATATATAATACCTGCTCAGACTAGATATCTGTCGACTTACATATTTTGACACTTAAATGTCTTTATAGACTTCTCTATTTAAACTTACATATATTTACACTTATCTCTTTATAGACTTAGATTTTAGACTTAGATACCTATTTACACTTATAGATCATCTCTTAGATTACATACAACGCCTATTTAGGCTCTCTACATAACACGTAGTGAGTGTAGACAGCGGTATCTATTCAGACTTTTTTCTATTTTCAATTCCTTCATACATAAAATATATCATCCCTTTTGCATTTGGAAGTGCTTTCTTTTTTAATTTATATAGACGTGAGTTCTTTTTGTATTTTAAAACCCTATATACGTCTTCCGAATTTTTTTCTGCTCTAAAATCCTTTATATAATAGGGCAGGTATAGGTTCCTATTTTGAAATCCTTGTATACGTATAAAGGAATATTATTTTTCCATATATAGAACAAGGAGAGATTTTTCTCTATTTCGAGGCCTCACAGATAGATTTACAGTTTTTTAAAAACTTTTGAACCCCCCCAGGAATTATCAGGCATTTTTGGGCTGTGACCCCCTTTTTGGGGGGGGGGGACGACCCCCCCTTCCCCACTCACCTGCTCCTCCACGGCATCATCAGCCCGCCGGTGATGTTGGGATGCCCCAAATGACATCATCACCCCTCCAGGCCCCCAAACCCCCCTTTTTATTCAGCCCCCAAAAAGGCACAACAGGAGGGAAACGGCCCCAACCGGCGGCTCGTTACGTCAATAATGCCGTTGGCGTATGTACGCACGCACCCCCGCCAAAAAGGGGGGCTCCGCTAGAAAGATAAAGGAGGGGCAGCCCCCCCAAACGCTTGCAGCCCCCCCTTAGCCCCCGTCCCGCAGGCTGGCAGCCGGCCCCTTACCCTCAGCACGCCCAACGACCGGCAGGCAAACCCGGGCCGGGGGTCTCTCCTGAGCACCACGGGACGCTTACAGCGAGGCATCTGAAAAACAAAAATCCCAACGGATATTTCAGCACGTTAAAAAAAACAGCACCGAAGGCAGCAGCGGAATTCGGTCAGGACAAGGGAGAGGGTAGCAGTCGAGCTAAAGGAGGGTGCCAGGCAAACGGGTGTCCTGGTTTCGGCTGGGATAGGGTTAAATTTCTTCCTAGTGCTGTGTTTTGGATTTAGTAGGAGGAGAACGTTGATAACACCCTGATGTTTTCAGTTGTTGCTAAGTGCCCTCCTAGTCCAAGGACAGCTCCCGTGCCTACTGACTGAGCTAGGTACACAAGGTGGGAGGGAACACAGCCAGGACAGCCAGCCCAGCTGGCCAACGGGGTATTCCATACCATGTGACGTCATGCTCAGTATATGAAGGGTAGGCGTGATCCAGGAAGTACCGATCACTACTTGGTTATCGGTCAGCGCGGGTGGTGAGCAACTGCATTGTGCATCACTCATTTTGTATATTTTATCATTATCATCATTATTTTCCCTTTTTTTCCCTGTTCTATTAAACTGTCTTTACCTCAACCCACGAGTTTTTCCTCACTCTTACCCTTCCGATTCTCTCCCCGTCCCGCTGGGGGTGGGGGGAGTGAGTGAGCGGCTGCGTGGTATTTGGCTGCCTGCCGGGTTAAACCACGACAACGGGTCAGCTCGAAATACAACGCGGCCTTTAAAAGCTCGAGCGATTCGAACGCTTAAAATCCGCGTGAGGACTAATTGACGCGATTCTGAACGCGTCCTTCGCAGAGAAGTAAACGCTCTCGCTGGTGTCGGAAAACGCCCCGTCCCTTCCTTACAGCACCGCTGCCGGGAGATAACCCCGTGAGGCTGCAGGACAAGGGCGCGCCGTAATCAGCATCTACGCTCACGGATCCGCCGCCACAGCTCCAGCCCTTGCGCTGCTGCTGCTGCTGCTGCGCATCTCGCTCGCTTGGCCGATAAAGCTGAAAGTGAAGCGTAAAACTTTGAAGAGTAAAATGAAAAAGAAAGAACAAATCTCAGCAATTCATTTTATGTAAACGTACGCGCACCTTTTTAGCATACGTACAATGAGAAGGCTTATACCGTAAAAGTATTTCATTTTCCTTTTGCGTTAATTGAAATTGCGTAGCTGTGAATTCATGCCGTTAAATTATCTACCTCCAAACTACACAGCTATCGTTTGACCAGGGGTTTTGCGTGCGTTACGTGACTAGGAGCGGCGCCGAGACCGATGCTACCGAACTGCCGGGGAAAGGCGCCGTCGAAAGCGAGACAGAAATAAAGGACTTCAGAGCACTCTGCCAAAAGATCGGGAAAAAAGCCCGTAACGTTCAGTTGCCTCTCTTTTGAAACGTTTAGAGCAACTACCCAACTGCTTAAGCACACCTAATAAATTATACGCTACGGCTATTTGGCAGTTGCAGTTTAAACAACGCAAGTCAGTTTGGAAGTTATACAATTTTAACTTTCTTTTTAAAATTTCATTTACGATAGAAAAATCAGTGAGATAAGAGATCTCCCGTATGGTTTTACTCTTTTTTTGGGGGGGGGTGGGGGGGGTGGGGGCAGGCGGTGGGGAATATCAAATCCCCAGTGCTGCAATACATCAGGCTACCAAAAAGGACCGGCAGGTTTGCTAGCGCTGTTGGCCGTAGCCGAGCGTGCGGAGGAACGCGTCTTTACGATCTCTCGACCGTTACACCCGAGAACCAAAGATCAGCCGTACGTCGACTATCGGAAGACGTGCTGCGCTTGGGTCTGTGCAAGGAAATCGGCTTACCCCTTTTTTTTTTCCCCAGAGAGAGAGAGAGCGAAAAGTCTCCTTGCGGATGACTTCTACTGCCGAGCACGTCATCTCTGAAGATCCATTCTGATGGGAAGTTCGTAAAAGGCAACTCCTTTGAACGAGAAAGATTTCCATTCTGGAAAATCTCTTTCCAACCAAAGTCAAAATTACGCGCTGCAGGTTAAGGAAAAAGGACGCGATAGAAGCAGTAACTCACCAAAACCGCATCAGGACTCTCTGTCGCTAGTTACGAGGCTGCTACCGCTTCTCGGGAAAGCCTGGAAAACGCACCGAAGCGACACCGATTTGTCCCGTGTTGTCCGCGCCTCTTCTTTGACCTTGATTGCTTTTAGCACAGATGCTAGCATCTCAGTAAGGTGTTCGAGTGCTCCTGTAAGGCATTTTAAACACTGACTGACTGAAAAAGCCTAAAGCTTTTATCGTGAAAACAAAGCCTGTTTCTCCCGAACATCCCAACTCTTACAAACGGTTCCTTTCCTCTTCTAGTCCAACGTTATTTTCACAGCACCCTTTCATAGCAAGCGCACAGAAACAGAAGACCGTGCTTGCAGGAAGAGAAAACAGACGGAGGGCAGCAAGCTTTGCATAGGCGTACCACGCTCCAGAACAGACCTCCTTTATTTTTAGTATTCGCGTTAAAATATTTCACATTAAAAAATCACATAGAAGGAGAGCTGCCACGTTCCTCGTGTTAACTGTAAAGTCCGTGCTACAAGCACCTTAGGAAAAATGCAGACACGTATCACAGGCCTACCTTGTACTTGCAGACCACTACGGACCCTTTCCATCTGTCTCGTACTTTCACGGCAGTTGACGTTCTGCTGAGAGGAAAGGAAAAAAAAAACAAACAACGTTTAGCACAAAGCTTCCTTTGCCGTGAAGAGAACAACTGAGTGGAGGAGAAAGTATTTGGCATCGTCTTTGGTGCAGTTGTTGAGACAGGCCACTAGAACTTCTGCACGTTTTAGACAACCGTGCCTTTTTTTTGGCTCATCGGCAGCTTTAGTTTCGCTAGAACTCACTTTCCTAGAGACGCGCAGGTGACGGGCACAGGTACCTACGTACGTTTTCTCAAGCCTAAGTAGAGCCGCGATTTCCTCACCCGATACGTCCCAAGTGGAGTATTTTTGTTAAAGAGTACGGCAACCCGTCCGTCCTCGCAAACTCGCTGCGGAAGAGGAATCCTTTTTTCCAGGCCGTTTCTCCAAACAGTCGAGATCTTTGAAAACCGCAGTTGTTTTAAAACATTTGGAGCACGTTGCCAAACAACGCTTGGCAGTAAGACTTTGACGTGTTTGACGCACGCAAATCTGGGGTAACTCGCTACTTGCTTCCTGTTGTCGTTGTTCTTCCTTCAGAAATTCTACTTGTAGCCAAGTTATTCGCTACTGGTTCAAGCATTTACCTTCCAGCTATTACCAGCGCGTTTACACAGGCGAGGAACTAAATCGCTCTTCTAAAACTACCCGAGTGAAAATGACAGCCACGAAAGAGGAGTGACAGAGAAGGAAAGGAGAGGTCAGGCAGCAAGAGAGCTCTGCAGGCTGCCACCAGTCAACGTCGCACTCTTAAGGAAAAACAAACAAACAAACAAACAAACAAAAAACCAAACAAAAAAAACCCCAAAACACACAAACACAAAAACCAACAACAAAACAAAACTTTGACGTTGTACCTTTCTTTTCTTTTGGAGCTCGTCCCTGTCTCAGCTGATCGTCTCGACAGAGCACAAAGTGCAGATGATCCGTATCCCGATGACATCTGCACGCGATGAACACGTGTTCAGAAATAGTCCAGATCTGTAAGACTGGTGTCATTTGTGTGGTTCCAAGCATCATAACTCCGTTTTACTGACCAATGCATTTGTGAGGAAACTAAGTAGCTTTTAAACGTAGCCTCTCCTTGGGGAGAAAAATGCGTTAGGGAGTGAAAAAAAGGATGATTCAGAGCTCCCAACCATGACGGAGCAGCGGGAAAACTAATGAAAGTGAAGACCAACAGCAGCAACGTGAAGCGGCATTTGGCTTCAATTCTGATCACGTACTTAAGCGGCTCTCCAAGTCTATACCTCCATCCTATGAACGACTAGCCCTTTTTTGGAAGGACCAACTTTTGTCCTTCAAAGTGCTAGATTGAAGACTCCACTGAACAGAACGTGGATTGAGCCACAGGACAACGTGCCATCGACGCTCTAATGAAAAAAAAAATCACGTAAAAATCAAGTTGAAATATCAGCTTCCATCGTGTCTCATTCATTACATTTCTAGTAGTACCTGGGTGCTCCAAAATTCACTCTCCTGACACCACGTAGTACTACAAATTGAGTTACGCAGGTAAAAATAAAAGGCTCTTTCCAACCTGCCCGTAAAATCAGTACGAACAAACAGAAGAGAAACACTTGACCCTAAAGAAGGTCACAGGCAGCTCTTAATTTATCGTAGGCGAAAGCTCATTCTTTTCCCTGAAAGGAAAACGCTCGTAACTACCCAGGGACCGATGCGGGAACGAGGCACGCGCGCTCTGTTAACGGCAACTGTTCATCAGCTTTTCTGCACCGGCACAAATTTGCCTTTTCCCTGGGTTTGACGTGGAGCACCTGCAGCGTCCTTGAACGCGCCAATGTTTCTCCCCGCTCCCCCGGCCCCCCACGTGCCATTACCTGAGCAGCAAGCGGCATCAGCCACGCAGGATTTTCTTCACGTGACGCAGAAGGTGACGCTGGGAAAAGAGGAGGCACAAAATGAACCTGTTTGTCACACCCAGCCAACGGTGAAAACCCAGGGAAGGATTCTGCCGTGCGGGGCCGGGCTGTGCACCCCCGGAGCTCCAGCCGGCCGGTTTCGCTCCCCTTTGCCGGGTACCGGGGAGACACCGCCGCCTCGTGCTGCCGCCTGCCCCCCGGGGAGAGCCGGGGGACCCCCACCTCACTTCAGCCCTCGGGAACGGGACCGGGAGAGACCCTCCACGCAAAGAGAGCGGATCCACGCGTGGCGTGGATTTAATCCCCGAGAGAAGAGGCCGGGCTCCCCGCTGGCAGAAGGACAACTCGCCTCCCTGCCGCTCGGAGCGCCTTGCCGGGGACAGCCCTGCCTGCGCCTGGCTGCTCTTCAGCCGTGCTGGGAGTGCAGTCTGGCCGACGGATGCTCCGGCAAACAGATACTGCAGCGAATCGCAGCTCCCGCTCGTTACAGCTGCTGGTAATTTTGCCTCTGGCTAAGGCATGCCCCAGACAGCGGACACCTCGTCTCGTTCCAGCTCCTGCTTGCTACGGTTCTGGCTAATCGAAGCTCCAGCTCTGCACCGTTGATTTCAGCTCCTTCTCCTTACAAGCTCCAGCTATTTGCAACAGCCTGGGCTTTTGACAAGGTCGTAAACCAACCGCCGTCAAAACTCGACTATTAGGATTAAATATCATAGTTGGACATTGTATAAGCATTAATGAGTTTGTACGACTAATTAGTTAATAACTATTCTAAGCAGTCGACAAGCAAGAGCTGGACTCGAAGAGGGCGTGCGGGGTCTGAAAAGCAGAGACCGCCTCTTCCCCCCAGAGACCACCGCAGACGTTGAGTTGGGCCTGGTGCATGCCGGCCTCCCGCACTTCGGGGTGCAGCAGGACCAGACCCGCCCCCCCCCCCCCCCCCCCCCCCCGAGAGGGTCCACGCACCCTGCCCACCCCCTGCTTTCCCCTGCAGCCCCCAATGCCCTCCCACCCCCCCGCACAAACGGCCAAACCGGCTTCTGCTTTAGGCCCCCAAACCAGCTCACTTAGCGCCCATTTCTGAGCCCAAAAACCCAGCTGCTGCGCCTCTTCTCAAGTCCCAAAGGTGACCCCGGGGAGGGCAAGCGCTTGCGTGATGCTTCGGGCAGAAACGGGGCTGAAAGGTCCGATCCCGGTGCCGGGGGAGCAGAGGCGAGCTGGCTGGGACCAGCTTTTGCTCCTGGAACAACCCCAGGTCCCTGCTCCGAGGTCCTCCCCTTGGGGCCCTGGGGTGGACCTGTCCCTCCCCTTCAAATGCTGCAGGAGTTTCGGGGGCAGAAGGCCGTTTCTAAGCCCTCTCTCCAGCAGCTCCTCCCTCGACTCGGCCCGCGAAGCCCCCAGTCTGCCTGCAGGGAGGGCTGGGGGGTCCCCGGCCCCACGGGGCGACAGTGGGGACTCGCAGGGAGGATCTGTTTGCACAAAGCGCCCCGCCCCCCCCCCCCCCCCCCCGCCGGCCGGCCCCCCCCGCCCCGGCCCACTGCGCGGCCCCTCTAGGGCACGCAGCCCCCCCCCCAACTCCCCACTCCCCAGATGCTCACAGCCCCTCCCCCGCCTGGAGCCCCCCCAGACCCTGTCCCCGGAGCCTGCAGAACCGCCCCCCCCCCCGCCACAGCCCGGCTCCCCGGGCCCGCGGCCCCTCACACTCACGCTGCGCCGCCGCCTCGGTGCAGAGCCCGCCGCGCGGCCCGTTGGAATACCGTCCGCAACCAATCAGCGCGCGGCTCCACCGGACCGCCCGCGCGAGGCACGCCGGGAGTTGTAGTCCCCACCCGGGGACCGCGCATGCGCACGGCGCCCCGGGGACCGCGCATGCGCACGGCGCCCCGGGGACCGCGCATGCGCACGGCGCCCCGGGGACCGCGCATGCGCACGGCGCCCCGGGGACCGCGCATGCGCACGGCTCGCAGCCCCTCCCCAGCGTTTGCAAGCACTTCCCAGCCCCAGGACCCCCGGAGTTCACAGCACCCGACCACACCATTTTCCAGCCCCCTGGGAGCCCCACTCTCAAGTCCCGCCAGGACCCACAGCCCCACTCCCCAGCTCCTTGGGGGACCGCGATCTCGATGGTCCGGGAGTCCTCCAGGTGTACTCTCTGGTCTGGACGTCCGTTTCTATGGTCCGGCAGTCCTCCAGGAGTACTCTCTAGGCCGGACTTTGCTCTCTATGGTCCGGCAGTCCTCCAGGGGGTACTCTCTAGGCCGGACTTTGCTCTCTATGGTCCGGCAGTCCTCCAGGGGGTACTCTCTAGGCCGGACTTTGCTCTCTATGGTCCGGCAGTCCTCCGGGGGTACTCTCTAGGCCGGACTTTGCTCTCTATGGTCCGGCAGCCCTCCGGGGATACTCTCTGGTCCAGCTCCCGTCTCTATGGTCCGGCAGTCCTCCGGGGGTACTCTCTGGTCCAGCTCCCGTCTCTATGGTCCGGGAGTCCTCCGGGGGTACTCTCTAGGCCGGACTTTGCTCTCTATGGTCCGGCAGTCCTCCAGGGGGTACTCTCTAGGCCGGACTCTGCTCTCTATGGTCCGGCAGTCCTCCAGGGGGTACTCTCTAGGCCGGACTCTGCTCTCTATGGTCCGGCAGTCCTCCAGGGGGTACTCTCTAGGCCGGACTCTGCTCTCTATGGTCCGGCAGTCCTCCAGGGGGTACTCTCTAGGCCGGACTCTGCTCTCTATGGTCCGGAAGTTCCCCACGTGCACTCTCCGGTCCGGACGACCGTCTCGATGGTCCGGCAGTCCTCCAGTTGTACTCTCTAGGCCGCACATTTTCCTCTATGGTGCGGAAGTCCCCCAGCTACATTCTATGCGTCTGGACCTCCGTCTCTATGGTCCGGAAGTCCTCCAGGTGTACTCTCTGGCCCGGCAGTCCGCCATCTCTATGGTCCGGGAGTCCTCCAGCTATACTCTCTGGTCTGGACTGGGCTGGGCTCTATGGTCCGGAAGTCCTCCAGCCCCTCTCCCCGACCCCCTAGGGCTCGCAGCCCCCCCCGACCCCCCCGGGATGCACAGCCCCACTCCTCGGCCCCCTCGGGGGTCCGCAGCCCCCCCAGTCCCCCTCCCCAGATGCTCACAGGGGGAAAGGAACGGCTCGGCCTCAAGCTCTGCGGGCTGCCTGTGGCCCCTGCAGAGCCCACGATCCTCGGCAGCCCACACGCGGGGCGAAGCTCACAGCCCGAGAAGGAGTCACGGGGTGCCGCCGCTCCTGCCACAACCCTCCTTCCCAGCCTGCTGCTGGAGCACAAGGCACTTGAAAGCAGCAGGAAAGAACAAGGAGGGCCTCGCAAGATGGCAGGAATAACGCGGGCAGCCTAAAGCGTTTAGCCAGGCAGGGCTTGCCACTCACCTTGTGCCGTGGTTGAATCCCAGCCGGCAACTCAGCACCACACAACCGCTCACTCGCTGCCCCCTCAGCGGGAGGGGGGAGAGAATTGGAGGGGCAAAAGTGAAAAAACTCCACTTGTAAGGGAAAGGGGGGGGGGAAAAAAACCCCAAACAACAGAGAGAAAAACCCCAGACAGACAAGCGGTACAAACGAAAACAAGGGCTCGCCGCCAACCGCCCGATGCCCAGCCAGCCGCAGCCCAGCAGCGGCCCCCCCGCCAACCGCCCCCCGAGTTTTATTTCCTGACGTCATAGTGTCTGGAACATCCCCTGGGTCCGCCGGGGTCAGCTCTCCCAGCGGTGCCCCCTCCCAGGCCCTCGCGCACCCCCAGCCCGCTCGCCGGCAGGGCGGGGCGAGGAGCAGCACAGCCCCCGGCGCCGTGCAAGCGCTGCGCAGCGGGAACTCACGCAGCCCCGCGTCACCGACGCCGTTTTCAGCACAAACCCAAAACGCAGGAGGAGGGCGAGCGGGGTGGGAGCGGGGGGCGGGGGAGCGGGAGGGGGGTGCCAGAGTTTGGGCGGGGGGCAACGGGCAGGTTGGCGGGGCAGGCAGCACCCCAGGGGTCCGGGCCCCTCAAATGGCTGGTGTTTCACCCCAAAGCTTCCCCAAATCGGGGGGGTTTTTGCTTTTCTATAATATCAAAACTGGGGTTTTTTCCTTTTCCAAAATATTCCACTTGGAGGTTTTTCAACGCTTTTTCACAACAAAAATTGGCGATTTTTGCTTTTTCGTTTTGTGCATGAAAATGGGGGTTTTTTTGCTTTCCGGCTGCCCAAATCCTGGTGGATTTGGCTTTCCCGGGAGCTCCAAGTTGGGTATTTTTCCCCAAAAAATGCGGGGTTTTTTTTTCCCCACCCCTTGCAGGCCCCGAATTAGGGGTTTTGTGGTGTTTTTATGCCGTGGCAGCAGGTCCCGCTCTGTGTGCACGGCCCTGCAGGGGAAAGTCCCTGTTGGGGGAACTGGCCCCCAATCAGGATGGGAAAAGGTGGAAAAGGAGAACAGGGAAGAGGCAGCTTTTGAAAGCGCTTTTGTATCTTCAATAGAGAGGTGTTTCCCTATTTCCCACTCATTATATATAATACCTGCTCAGACTAGATATCTGTCGACTTACATATTTTGACACTTAAATGTCTTTATAGACTTCTCTATTTAAACTTACATATATTTACACTTATCTCTTTATAGACTTAGATTTTAGACTTAGATACCTATTTACACTTATAGATCATCTCTTAGATTACATACAATGCCTATTTAGGCTCTCTACATAACACGTAGTGAGTGTAGACAGCGGTATCTATTCAGACTTTTTTCTATTTTCAATTCCTTCATACATAAAATATATCATCCCTTTTGCATTTGGAAGTGCTTTCTTTTTTAATTTATATAGACGTGAGTTCTTTTTGTATTTTAAAACCCTATATACGTCTTCCGAATTTTTTTCTGCTCTAAAATCCTTTATATAATAGGGCAGGTATAGGTTCCTATTTTGAAATCCTTGTATACGTATAAAGGAATATTATTTTTCCATATATAGAACAAGGAGAGATTTTTCTCTATTTCGAGGCCTCACAGATAGATTTACAGTTTTTTAAAAACTTTTGAACCCCCCCAGGAATTATCAGGCATTTTTGGGCTGTGACCCCCTTTTTGGGGGGGGGGGGACGACCCCCCCTTCCCCACTCACCTGCTCCTCCACGGCATCATCAGCCCGCCGGTGATGTTGGGGTGCCCCAAATGACATCATCACCCCTCCAGGCCCCCAAACCCCCCTTTTTATTCAGCCCCCAAAAAGGCACAACAGGAGGGAAACGGCCCCAACCGGCGGCTCGTTACGTCAATAATGCCGTTGGCGTATGTACGCACGCACCCCCGCCAAAAAGGGGGGCTCCGCTAGAAAGATAAAGGAGGGGCAGCCCCCCCAAACGCTTGCAGCCCCCCCTTAGCTCCCGTCCCGCAGGCTGGCAGCCGGCCCCTTACCCTCAGCACGCCCAACGACCGGCAGGCAAACCCGGGCCGGGGGTCTCTCCTGAGCACCACGGGACGCTTACAGCGAGGCATCTGAAAAACAAAAATCCCAACGGATATTTCAGCACGTTAAAAAAAACAGCACCGAAGGCAGCAGCGGAATTCGGTCAGGACAAGGGAGAGGGTAGCAGTCGAGCTAAAGGAGGGTGCCAGGCAAACGGGTGTCCTGGTTTCGGCTGGGATAGGGTTAAATTTCTTCCTAGTGCTGTGTTTTGGATTTAGTAGGAGGAGAACGTTGATAACACCCTGATGTTTTCAGTTGTTGCTAAGTGCCCTCCTAGTCCAAGGACAGCTCCCGTGCCTACTGACTGAGCTAGGTACACAAGGTGGGAGGGAACACAGCCAGGACAGCCAGCCCAGCTGGCCAACGGGGTATTCCATACCATGTGACGTCATGCTCAGTATATGAAGGGTAGGCGTGATCCAGGAAGTACCGATCACTACTTGGTTATCGGTCAGCGCGGGTGGTGAGCAACTGCATTGTGCATCACTCATTTTGTATATTTTATCATTATCATCATTATTTTCCCTTTTTTTCCCTGTTCTATTAAACTGTCTTTACCTCAACCCACGAGTTTTTCCTCACTCTTACCCTTCCGATTCTCTCCCCGTCCCGCTGGGGGTGGGGGGAGTGAGTGAGCGGCTGCGTGGTATTTGGCTGCCTGCCGGGTTAAACCACGACAACGGGTCAGCTCGAAATACAACGCGGCCTTTAAAAGCTCGAGCGATTCGAACGCTTAAAATCCGCGTGAGGACTAATTGACGCGATTCTGAACGCGTCCTTCGCAGAGAAGTAAACGCTCTCGCTGGTGTCGGAAAACGCCCCGTCCCTTCCTTACAGCACCGCTGCCGGGAGATAACCCCGTGAGGCTGCAGGACAAGGGCGCGCCGTAATCAGCATCTACGCTCACGGATCCGCCGCCACAGCTCCAGCCCTTGCGCTGCTGCTGCTGCTGCTGCGCATCTCGCTCGCTTGGCCGATAAAGCTGAAAGTGAAGCGTAAAACTTTGAAGAGTAAAATGAAAAAGAAAGAACAAATCTCAGCAATTCATTTTATGTAAACGTACGCGCACCTTTTTAGCATACGTACAATGAGAAGGCTTATACCGTAAAAGTATTTCATTTTCCTTTTGCGTTAATTGAAATTGCGTAGCTGTGAATTCATGCCGTTAAATTATCTACCTCCAAACTACACAGCTATCGTTTGACCAGGGGTTTTGCGTGCGTTACGTGACTAGGAGCGGCGCCGAGACCGATGCTACCGAACTGCCGGGGAAAGGCGCCGTCGAAAGCGAGACAGAAATAAAGGACTTCAGAGCACTCTGCCAAAAGATCGGGAAAAAAGCCCGTAACGTTCAGTTGCCTCTCTTTTGAAACGTTTAGAGCAACTACCCAACTGCTTAAGCACACCTAATAAATTATACGCTACGGCTATTTGGCAGTTGCAGTTTAAACAACGCAAGTCAGTTTGGAAGTTATACAATTTTAACTTTCTTTTTAAAATTTCATTTACGATAGAAAAATCAGTGAGATAAGAGATCTCCCGTATGGTTTTACTCTTTTTTTGGGGGGGGGTGGGGGGGGTGGGGGCAGGCGGTGGGGAATATCAAATCCCCAGTGCTGCAATACATCAGGCTACCAAAAAGGACCGGCAGGTTTGCTAACGCTGTTGGCCGTAGCCGAGCGTGCGGAGGAACGCGTCTTTACGATCTCTCGACCGTTACACCCGAGAACCAAAGATCAGCCGTACGTCGACTATCGGAAGACGTGCTGCGCTTGGGTCTGTGCAAGGAAATCGGCTTACCCCTTTTTTTTTTCCCCAGAGAGAGAGAGAGCGAAAAGTCTCCTTGCGGATGACTTCTACTGCCGAGCACGTCATCTCTGAAGATCCATTCTGATGGGAAGTTCGTAAAAGGCAACTCCTTTGAACGAGAAAGATTTCCATTCTGGAAAATCTCTTTCCAACCAAAGTCAAAATTACGCGCTGCAGGTTAAGGAAAAAGGACGCGATAGAAGCAGTAACTCACCAAAACCGCATCAGGACTCTCTGTCGCTAGTTACGAGGCTGCTACCGCTTCTCGGGAAAGCCTGGAAAACGCACCGAAGCGACACCGATTTGTCCCGTGTTGTCCGCGCCTCTTCTTTGACCTTGATTGCTTTTAGCACAGATGCTAGCATCTCAGTAAGGTGTTCGAGTGCTCCTGTAAGGCATTTTAAACACTGACTGACTGAAAAAGCCTAAAGCTTTTATCGTGAAAACAAAGCCTGTTTCTCCCGAACATCCCAACTCTTACAAACGGTTCCTTTCCTCTTCTAGTCCAACGTTATTTTCACAGCACCCTTTCATAGCAAGCGCACAGAAACAGAAGACCGTGCTTGCAGGAAGAGAAAACAGACGGAGGGCAGCAAGCTTTGCATAGGCGTACCACGCTCCAGAACAGACCTCCTTTATTTTTAGTATTTGCGTTAAAATATTTCACATTAAAAAATCACATAGAAGGAGAGCTGCCACGTTCCTCGTGTTAACTGTAAAGTCCGTGCTACAAGCACCTTAGGAAAAATGCAGACACGTATCACAGGCCTACCTTGTACTTGCAGACCACTACGGACCCTTTCCATCTGTCTCGTACTTTCACGGCAGTTGACGTTCTGCTGAGAGGAAAGGAAAAAAAAAACAAACAACGTTTAGCACAAAGCTTCCTTTGCCGTGAAGAGAACAACTGAGTGGAGGAGAAAGTATTTGGCATCGTCTTTGGTGCAGTTGTTGAGACAGGCCACTAGAACTTCTGCACGTTTTAGACAACCGTGCCTTTTTTTTGGCTCATCGGCAGCTTTAGTTTCGCTAGAACTCACTTTCCTAGAGACGCGCAGGTGACGGGCACAGGTACCTACGTACGTTTTCTCAAGCCTAAGTAGAGCCGCGATTTCCTCACCCGATACGTCCCAAGTGGAGTATTTTTGTTAAAGAGTACGGCAACCCGTCCGTCCTCGCAAACTCGCTGCGGAAGAGGAATCCTTTTTTCCAGGCCGTTTCTCCAAACAGTCGAGATCTTTGAAAACCGCAGTTGTTTTAAAACATTTGGAGCACGTTGCCAAACAACGCTTGGCAGTAAGACTTTGACGTGTTTGACGCACGCAAATCTGGGGTAACTCGCTACTTGCTTCCTGTTGTCGTTGTTCTTCCTTCAGAAATTCTACTTGTAGCCAAGTTATTCGCTACTGGTTCAAGCATTTACCTTCCAGCTATTACCAGCGCGTTTACACAGGCGAGGAACTAAATCGCTCTTCTAAAACTACCCGAGTGAAAATGACAGCCACGAAAGAGGAGTGACAGAGAAGGAAAGGAGAGGTCAGGCAGCAAGAGAGCTCTGCAGGCTGCCACCAGTCAACGTCGCACTCTTAAGGAAAAACAAACAAACAAACAAACAAACAAAAAACCAAACAAAAAAAACCCCCAAACACACAAACACAAAAACCAACAACAAAACAAAACTTTGACGTTGTACCTTTCTTTTCTTTTGGAGCTCGTCCCTGTCTCAGCTGATCGTCTCGACAGAGCACAAAGTGCAGATGATCCGTATCCCGATGACATCTGCACGCGATGAACACGTGTTCAGAAATAGTCCAGATCTGTAAGACTGGTGTCATTTGTGTGGTTCCAAGCATCATAACTCCGTTTTACTGACCAATGCATTTGTGAGGAAACTAAGTAGCTTTTAAACGTAGCCTCTCCTTGGGGAGAAAAATGCGTTAGGGAGTGAAAAAAAGGATGATTCAGAGCTCCCAACCATGACGGAGCAGCGGGAAAACTAATGAAAGTGAAGACCAACAGCAGCAACGTGAAGCGGCATTTGGCTTCAATTCTGATCACGTACTTAAGCGGCTCTCCAAGTCTATACCTCCATCCTATGAACGACTAGCCCTTTTTTGGAAGGACCAACTTTTGTCCTTCAAAGTGCTAGATTGAAGACTCCACTGAACAGA
This sequence comes from Calonectris borealis, assembly GCF_964195595.1. Classification (NCBI taxonomy): domain Eukaryota; kingdom Metazoa; phylum Chordata; class Aves; order Procellariiformes; family Procellariidae; genus Calonectris; species Calonectris borealis. The sequence goes on from NW_027441537.1 coordinate 145,283, forward strand.
ACGTGGATTGAGCCACAGGACAACGTGCCATCGACGCTCTAATGAAAAAAAAAATCACGTAAAAATCAAGTTGAAATATCAGCTTCCATCGTGTCTCATTCATTACGTTTCTAGTAGTACCTGGGTGCTCCAAAATTCACTCTCCTGACACCACGTAGTACTACAAATTGAGTTACGCAGGTAAAAATAAAAGGCTCTTTCCAACCTGCCCGTAAAATCAGTACGAACAAACAGAAGAGAAACACTTGACCCTAAAGAAGGTCACAGGCAGCTCTTAATTTATCGTAGGCGAAAGCTCATTCTTTTCCCTGAAAGGAAAACGCTCGTAACTACCCAGGGACCGATGCGGGAACGAGGCACGCGCGCTCTGTTAACGGCAACTGTTCATCAGCTTTTCTGCACCGGCACAAATTTGCCTTTTCCCTGGGTTTGACGTGGAGCACCTGCAGCGTCCTTGAACGCGCCAATGTTTCTCCCCGCTCCCCCGGCCCCCCACGTGCCATTACCTGAGCAGCAAGCGGCATCAGCCACGCAGGATTTTCTTCACGTGACGCAGAAGGTGACGCTGGGAAAAGAGGAGGCACAAAATGAACCTGTTTGTCACACCCAGCCAACGGTGAAAACCCAGGGAAGGATTCTGCCGTGCGGGGCCGGGCTGTGCACCCCCGGAGCTCCAGCCGGCCGGTTTCGCTCCCCTTTGCCGGGTACCGGGGAGACACCGCCGCCTCGTGCTGCCGCCTGCCCCCCGGGGAGAGCCGGGGGACCCCCACCTCACTTCAGCCCTCGGGAACGGGACCGGGAGAGACCCTCCACGCAAAGAGAGCGGATCCACGCGTGGCGTGGATTTAATCCCCGAGAGAAGAGGCCGGGCTCCCCGCTGGCAGAAGGACAACTCGCCTCCCTGCCGCTCGGAGCGCCTTGCCGGGGACAGCCCTGCCTGCGCCTGGCTGCTCTTCAGCCGTGCTGGGAGTGCAGTCTGGCCGACGGATGCTCCGGCAAACAGATACTGCAGCGAATCGCAGCTCCCGCTCGTTACAGCTGCTGGTAATTTTGCCTCTGGCTAAGGCATGCCCCAGACAGCGGACACCTCGTCTCGTTCCAGCTCCTGCTTGCTACGGTTCTGGCTAATCGAAGCTCCAGCTCTGCACCGTTGATTTCAGCTCCTTCTCCTTACAAGCTCCAGCTATTTGCAACAGCCTGGGCTTTTGACAAGGTCGTAAACCAACCGCCGTCAAAACTCGACTATTAGGATTAAATATCATAGTTGGACATTGTATAAGCATTAATGAGTTTGTACGACTAATTAGTTAATAACTATTCTAAGCAGTCGACAAGCAAGAGCTGGACTCGAAGAGGGCGTGCGGGGTCTGAAAAGCAGAGACCGCCTCTTCCCCCCAGAGACCACCGCAGACGTTGAGTTGGGCCTGGTGCATGCCGGCCTCCCGCACTTCGGGGTGCAGCAGGACCAGACCCGCCCCCCCCCCCCCGAGAGGGTCCACGCACCCTGCCCACCCCCTGCTTTCCCCTGCAGCCCCCAATGCCCTCCCACCCCCCCGCACAAACGGCCAAACCGGCTTCTGCTTTAGGCCCCCAAACCAGCTCACTTAGCGCCCATTTCTGAGCCCAAAAACCCAGCTGCTGCGCCTCTTCTCAAGTCCCAAAGGTGACCCCGGGGAGGGCAAGCGCTTGCGTGATGCTTCGGGCAGAAACGGGGCTGAAAGGTCCGATCCCGGTGCCGGGGGAGCAGAGGCGAGCTGGCTGGGACCAGCTTTTGCTCCTGGAACAACCCCAGGTCCCTGCTCCGAGGTCCTCCCCTTGGGGCCCTGGGGTGGACCTGTCCCTCCCCTTCAAATGCTGCAGGAGTTTCGGGGGCAGAAGGCCGTTTCTAAGCCCTCTCTCCAGCAGCTCCTCCCTCGACTCGGCCCGCGAAGCCCCCAGTCTGCCTGCAGGGAGGGCTGGGGGGTCCCCGGCCCCACGGGGCGACAGTGGGGACTCGCAGGGAGGATCTGTTTGCACAAAGCGCCCCGCCCCCCCCCCCCCCGCCGGCCGGCCCCCCCCGCCCCGGCCCACTGCGCGGCCCCTCTAGGGCACGCAGCCCCCCCCCCAACTCCCCACTCCCCAGATGCTCACAGCCCCTCCCCCGCCTGGAGCCCCCCCAGACCCTGTCCCCGGAGCCTGCAGAACCGCCCCCCCCCCCGCCACAGCCCGGCTCCCCGGGCCCGCGGCCCCTCACACTCACGCTGCGCCGCCGCCTCGGTGCAGAGCCCGCCGCGCGGCCCGTTGGAATACCGTCCGCAACCAATCAGCGCGCGGCTCCACCGGACCGCCCGCGCGAGGCACGCCGGGAGTTGTAGTCCCCACCCGGGGACCGCGCATGCGCACGGCGCCCCGGGGACAGCGCATGCGCACGGCGCCCCGGGGACCGCGCATGCGCACGGCGCCCCGGGGACCGCGCATGCGCACGGCGCCCCGGGGACCGCGCATGCGCACGGCTCGCAGCCCCTCCCCAGCGTTTGCAAGCACTTCCCAGCCCCAGGACCCCCGGAGTTCACAGCACCCGACCACACCATTTTCCAGCCCCCTGGGAGCCCCACTCTCAAGTCCCGCCAGGACCCACAGCCCCACTCCCCAGCTCCTTGGGGGACCGCGATCTCGATGGTCCGGGAGTCCTCCAGGTGTACTCTCTGGTCTGGACGTCCGTCTCTATGGTCCGGCAGTCCTCCAGGAGTACTCTCTAGGCCGGACTTTGCTCTCTATGGTCCGGCAGCCCTCCGGGGGTACTCTCTAGGCCGGACTTTGCTCTCTATGGTCCGGCAGTCCTCCAGGGGTACTCTCTAGGCCGGACTTTGCTCTCTATGGTCCGGCAGTCCTCCAGGGGGTACTCTCTAGGCCGGACTTTGCTCTCTATGGTCCGGCAGTCCTCCAGGGGGTACTCTCTAGGCCGGACTTTGCTCTCTATGGTCCGGCAGTCCTCCGGGGGTACTCTCTAGGCCGGACTTTGCTCTCTATGGTCCGGCAGCCCTCCGGGGATACTCTCTGGTCCAGCTCCCGTCTCTATGGTCCGGCAGTCCTCCGGGGGTACTCTCTGGTCCAGCTCCCGTCTCTATGGTCCGGGAGTCCTCCGGGGGTACTCTCTAGGCCGGACTTTGCTCTCTATGGTCCGGCAGTCCTCCAGGGGGTACTCTCTAGGCCGGACTCTGCTCTCTATGGTCCGGCAGTCCTCCAGGGGGTACTCTCTAGGCCGGACTCTGCTCTCTATGGTCCGGCAGTCCTCCAGGGGGTACTCTCTAGGCCGGACTCTGCTCTCTATGGTCCGGCAGTCCTCCAGGGGGTACTCTCTAGGCCGGACTCTGCTCTCTATGGTCCGGAAGTTCCCCACGTGCACTCTCCGGTCCGGACGACCGTCTCGATGGTCCGGCAGTCCTCCAGTTGTACTCTCTAGGCCGCACATTTTCCTCTATGGTGCGGAAGTCCCCCAGCTACATTCTATGCGTCTGGACCTCCGTCTCTATGGTCCGGAAGTCCTCCAGGTGTACTCTCTGGCCCGGCAGTCCGCCATCTCTATGGTCCGGGAGTCCTCCAGCTATACTCTCTGGTCTGGACTGGGCTGGGCTCTATGGTCCGGAAGTCCTCCAGCCCCTCTCCCCGACCCCCTAGGGCTCGCAGCCCCCCCCGACCCCCCCGGGATGCACAGCCCCACTCCTCGGCCCCCTCGGGGGTCCGCAGCCCCCCCAGTCCCCCTCCCCAGATGCTCACAGGGGGAAAGGAACGGCTCGGCCTCAAGCTCTGCGGGCTGCCTGTGGCCCCTGCAGAGCCCACGATCCTCGGCAGCCCACACACGGGGCGAAGCTCACAGCCCGAGAAGGAGTCACGGGGTGCCGCCGCTCCTGCCACAACCCTCCTTCCCAGCCTGCTGCTGGAGCACAAGGCACTTGAAAGCAGCAGGAAAGAACAAGGAGGGCCTCGCAAGATGGCAGGAATAACGCGGGCAGCCTAAAGCGTTTAGCCAGGCAGGGCTTGCCACTCACCTTGTGCCGTGGTTGAATCCCAGCCGGCAACTCAGCACCACACAACCGCTCACTCGCTGCCCCCTCAGCGGGAGGGGGGAGAGAATTGGAGGGGCAAAAGTGAAAAAACTCCACTTGTAAGGGAAAGGGGGGGGGGAAAAAAACCCCAAACAACAGAGAGAAAAACCCCAGACAGACAAGCGGTACAAACGAAAACAAGGGCTCGCCGCCAACCGCCCGATGCCCAGCCAGCCGCAGCCCAGCAGCGGCCCCCCCGCCAACCGCCCCCCGAGTTTTATTTCCTGACGTCATAGTGTCTGGAACATCCCCTGGGTCCGCCGGGGTCAGCTCTCCCAGCGGTGCCCCCTCCCAGGCCCTCGCGCACCCCCAGCCCGCTCGCCGGCAGGGCGGGGCGAGGAGCAGCACAGCCCCCGGCGCCGTGCAAGCGCTGCGCAGCGGGAACTCACGCAGCCCCGCGTCACCGACGCCGTTTTCAGCACAAACCCAAAACGCAGGAGGAGGGCGAGCGGGGTGGGAGCGGGGGGCGGGGGAGCGGGAGGGGGGTGCCAGAGTTTGGGCGGGGGGCAACGGGCAGGTTGGCGGGGCAGGCAGCACCCCAGGGGTCCGGGCCCCTCAAATGGCTGGTGTTTCACCCCAAAGCTTCCCCAAATCGGGGGGGTTTTTGCTTTTCTATAATATCAAAACTGGGGTTTTTTCCTTTTCCAAAATATTCCACTTGGAGGTTTTTCAACGCTTTTTCACAACAAAAATTGGCGATTTTTGCTTTTTCGTTTTGTGCATGAAAATGGGGGTTTTTTTGCTTTCCGGCTGCCCAAATCCTGGTGGATTTGGCTTTCCCGGGAGCTCCAAGTTGGGTATTTTTCCCCAAAAAATGCGGGGTTTTTTTTTCCCCACCCCTTGCAGGCCCCGAATTAGGGGTTTTGTGGTGTTTTTATGCCGTGGCAGCAGGTCCCGCTCTGTGTGCACGGCCCTGCAGGGGAAAGTCCCTGTTGGGGGAACTGGCCCCCAATCAGGATGGGAAAAGGTGGAAAAGGAGAACAGGGAAGAGGCAGCTTTTGAAAGCGCTTTTGTATCTTCAATAGAGAGGTGTTTCCCTATTTCCCACTCATTATATATAATACCTGCTCAGACTAGATATCTGTCGACTTACATATTTTGACACTTAAATGTCTTTATAGACTTCTCTATTTAAACTTACATATATTTACACTTATCTCTTTATAGACTTAGATTTTAGACTTAGATACCTATTTACACTTATAGATCATCTCTTAGATTACATACAATGCCTATTTAGGCTCTCTACATAACACGTAGTGAGTGTAGACAGCGGTATCTATTCAGACTTTTTTCTATTTTCAATTCCTTCATACATAAAATATATCATCCCTTTTGCATTTGGAAGTGCTTTCTTTTTTAATTTATATAGACGTGAGTTCTTTTTGTATTTTAAAACCCTATATACGTCTTCCGAATTTTTTTCTGCTCTAAAATCCTTTATATAATAGGGCAGGTATAGGTTCCTATTTTGAAATCCTTGTATACGTATAAAGGAATATTATTTTTCCATATATAGAACAAGGAGAGATTTTTCTCTATTTCGAGGCCTCACAGATAGATTTACAGTTTTTTAAAAACTTTTGAACCCCCCCAGGAATTATCAGGCATTTTTGGGCTGTGACCCCCTTTTTGGGGGGGGGGGGACGACCCCCCCTTCCCCACTCACCTGCTCCTCCACGGCATCATCAGCCCGCCGGTGATGTTGGGGTGCCCCAAATGACATCATCACCCCTCCAGGCCCCCAAACCCCCCTTTTTATTCAGCCCCCAAAAAGGCACAACAGGAGGGAAACGGCCCCAACCGGCGGCTCGTTACGTCAATAATGCCGTTGGCGTATGTACGCACGCACCCCCGCCAAAAAGGGGGGCTCCGCTAGAAAGATAAAGGAGGGGCAGCCCCCCCAAACGCTTGCAGCCCCCCCTTAGCTCCCGTCCCGCAGGCTGGCAGCCGGCCCCTTACCCTCAGCACGCCCAACGACCGGCAGGCAAACCCGGGCCGGGGGTCTCTCCTGAGCACCACGGGACGCTTACAGCGAGGCATCTGAAAAACAAAAATCCCAACGGATATTTCAGCACGTTAAAAAAAACAGCACCGAAGGCAGCAGCGGAATTCGGTCAGGACAAGGGAGAGGGTAGCAGTCGAGCTAAAGGAGGGTGCCAGGCAAACGGGTGTCCTGGTTTCGGCTGGGATAGGGTTAAATTTCTTCCTAGTGCTGTGTTTTGGATTTAGTAGGAGGAGAACGTTGATAACACCCTGATGTTTTCAGTTGTTGCTAAGTGCCCTCCTAGTCCAAGGACAGCTCCCGTGCCTACTGACTGAGCTAGGTACACAAGGTGGGAGGGAACACAGCCAGGACAGCCAGCCCAGCTGGCCAACGGGGTATTCCATACCATGTGACGTCATGCTCAGTATATGAAGGGTAGGCGTGATCCAGGAAGTACCGATCACTACTTGGTTATCGGTCAGCGCGGGTGGTGAGCAACTGCATTGTGCATCACTCATTTTGTATATTTTATCATTATCATCATTATTTTCCCTTTTTTTCCCTGTTCTATTAAACTGTCTTTACCTCAACCCACGAGTTTTTCCTCACTCTTACCCTTCCGATTCTCTCCCCGTCCCGCTGGGGGTGGGGGGAGTGAGTGAGCGGCTGCGTGGTATTTGGCTGCCTGCCGGGTTAAACCACGACAACGGGTCAGCTCGAAATACAACGCGGCCTTTAAAAGCTCGAGCGATTCGAACGCTTAAAATCCGCGTGAGGACTAATTGACGCGATTCTGAACGCGTCCTTCGCAGAGAAGTAAACGCTCTCGCTGGTGTCGGAAAACGCCCCGTCCCTTCCTTACAGCACCGCTGCCGGGAGATAACCCCGTGAGGCTGCAGGACAAGGGCGCGCCGTAATCAGCATCTACGCTCACGGATCCGCCGCCACAGCTCCAGCCCTTGCGCTGCTGCTGCTGCTGCTGCGCATCTCGCTCGCTTGGCCGATAAAGCTGAAAGTGAAGCGTAAAACTTTGAAGAGTAAAATGAAAAAGAAAGAACAAATCTCAGCAATTCATTTTATGTAAACGTACGCGCACCTTTTTAGCATACGTACAATGAGAAGGCTTATACCGTAAAAGTATTTCATTTTCCTTTTGCGTTAATTGAAATTGCGTAGCTGTGAATTCATGCCGTTAAATTATCTACCTCCAAACTACACAGCTATCGTTTGACCAGGGGTTTTGCGTGCGTTACGTGACTAGGAGCGGCGCCGAGACCGATGCTACCGAACTGCCGGGGAAAGGCGCCGTCGAAAGCGAGACAGAAATAAAGGACTTCAGAGCACTCTGCCAAAAGATCGGGAAAAAAGCCCGTAACGTTCAGTTGCCTCTCTTTTGAAACGTTTAGAGCAACTACCCAACTGCTTAAGCACACCTAATAAATTATACGCTACGGCTATTTGGCAGTTGCAGTTTAAACAACGCAAGTCAGTTTGGAAGTTATACAATTTTAACTTTCTTTTTAAAATTTCATTTACGATAGAAAAATCAGTGAGATAAGAGATCTCCCGTATGGTTTTACTCTTTTTTTGGGGGGGGGTGGGGGGGGTGGGGGCAGGCGGTGGGGAATATCAAATCCCCAGTGCTGCAATACATCAGGCTACCAAAAAGGACCGGCAGGTTTGCTAACGCTGTTGGCCGTAGCCGAGCGTGCGGAGGAACGCGTCTTTACGATCTCTCGACCGTTACACCCGAGAACCAAAGATCAGCCGTACGTCGACTATCGGAAGACGTGCTGCGCTTGGGTCTGTGCAAGGAAATCGGCTTACCCCTTTTTTTTTTCCCCAGAGAGAGAGAGAGCGAAAAGTCTCCTTGCGGATGACTTCTACTGCCGAGCACGTCATCTCTGAAGATCCATTCTGATGGGAAGTTCGTAAAAGGCAACTCCTTTGAACGAGAAAGATTTCCATTCTGGAAAATCTCTTTCCAACCAAAGTCAAAATTACGCGCTGCAGGTTAAGGAAAAAGGACGCGATAGAAGCAGTAACTCACCAAAACCACATCAGGACTCTCTGTCGCTAGTTACGAGGCTGCTACCGCTTCTCGGGAAAGCCTGGAAAACGCACCGAAGCGACACCGATTTGTCCCGTGTTGTCCGCGCCTCTTCTTTGACCTTGATTGCTTTTAGCACAGATGCTAGCATCTCAGTAAGGTGTTCGAGTGCTCCTGTAAGGCATTTTAAACACTGACTGACTGAAAAAGCCTAAAGCTTTTATCGTGAAAACAAAGCCTGTTTCTCCCGAACATCCCAACTCTTACAAACGGTTCCTTTCCTCTTCTAGTCCAACGTTATTTTCACAGCACCCTTTCATAGCAAGCGCACAGAAACAGAAGACCGTGCTTGCAGGAAGAGAAAACAGACGGAGGGCAGCAAGCTTTGCATAGGCGTACCACGCTCCAGAACAGACCTCCTTTATTTTTAGTATTTGCGTTAAAATATTTCACATTAAAAAATCACATAGAAGGAGAGCTGCCACGTTCCTCGTGTTAACTGTAAAGTCCGTGCTACAAGCACCTTAGGAAAAATGCAGACACGTATCACAGGCCTACCTTGTACTTGCAGACCACTACGGACCCTTTCCATCTGTCTCGTACTTTCACGGCAGTTGACGTTCTGCTGAGAGGAAAGGAAAAAAAAAACAAACAACGTTTAGCACAAAGCTTCCTTTGCCGTGAAGAGAACAACTGAGTGGAGGAGAAAGTATTTGGCATCGTCTTTGGTGCAGTTGTTGAGACAGGCCACTAGAACTTCTGCACGTTTTAGACAACCGTGCCTTTTTTTTGGCTCATCGGCAGCTTTAGTTTCGCTAGAACTCACTTTCCTAGAGACGCGCAGGTGACGGGCACAGGTACCTACGTACGTTTTCTCAAGCCTAAGTAGAGCCGCGATTTCCTCACCCGATACGTCCCAAGTGGAGTATTTTTGTTAAAGAGTACGGCAACCCGTCCGTCCTCGCAAACTCGCTGCGGAAGAGGAATCCTTTTTTCCAGGCCGTTTCTCCAAACAGTCGAGATCTTTGAAAACCGCAGTTGTTTTAAAACATTTGGAGCACGTTGCCAAACAACGCTTGGCAGTAAGACTTTGACGTGTTTGACGCACGCAAATCTGGGGTAACTCGCTACTTGCTTCCTGTTGTCGTTGTTCTTCCTTCAGAAATTCTACTTGTAGCCAAGTTATTCGCTACTGGTTCAAGCATTTACCTTCCAGCTATTACCAGCGCGTTTACACAGGCGAGGAACTAAATCGCTCTTCTAAAACTACCCGAGTGAAAATGACAGCCACGAAAGAGGAGTGACAGAGAAGGAAAGGAGAGGTCAGGCAGCAAGAGAGCTCTGCAGGCTGCCACCAGTCAACGTCGCACTCTTAAGGAAAAACAAACAAACAAACAAACAAACAAAAAACCAAACAAAAAAAACCCCCAAACACACAAACACAAAAACCAACAACAAAACAAAACTTTGACGTTGTACCTTTCTTTTCTTTTGGAGCTCGTCCCTGTCTCAGCTGATCGTCTCGACAGAGCACAAAGTGCAGATGATCCGTATCCCGATGACATCTGCACGCGATGAACACGTGTTCAGAAATAGTCCAGATCTGTAAGACTGGTGTCATTTGTGTGGTTCCAAGCATCATAACTCCGTTTTACTGACCAATGCATTTGTGAGGAAACTAAGTAGCTTTTAAACGTAGCCTCTCCTTGGGGAGAAAAATGCGTTAGGGAGTGAAAAAAAGGATGATTCAGAGCTCCCAACCATGACGGAGCAGCGGGAAAACTAATGAAAGTGAAGACCAACAGCAGCAACGTGAAGCGGCATTTGGCTTCAATTCTGATCACGTACTTAAGCGGCTCTCCAAGTCTATACCTCCATCCTATGAACGACTAGCCCTTTTTTGGAAGGACCAACTTTTGTCCTTCAAAGTGCTAGATTGAAGACTCCACTGAACAGAACGTGGATTGAGCCACAGGACAACGTGCCATCGACGCTCTAATGAAAAAAAAAATCACGTAAAAATCAAGTTGAAATATCAGCTTCCATCGTGTCTCATTCATTACGTTTCTAGTAGTACCTGGGTGCTCCAAAATTCACTCTCCTGACACCACGTAGTACTACAAATTGAGTTACGCAGGTAAAAATAAAAGGCTCTTTCCAACCTGCCCGTAAAATCAGTACGAACAAACAGAAGAGAAACACTTGACCCTAAAGAAGGTCACAGGCAGCTCTTAATTTATCGTAGGCGAAAGCTCATTCTTTTCCCTGAAAGGAAAACGCTCGTAACTACCCAGGGACCGATGCGGGAACGAGGCACGCGCGCTCTGTTAACGGCAACTGTTCATCAGCTTTTCTGCACCGGCACAAATTTGCCTTTTCCCTGGGTTTGACGTGGAGCACCTGCAGCGTCCTTGAACGCGCCAATGTTTCTCCCCGCTCCCCCGGCCCCCCACGTGCCATTACCTGAGCAGCAAGCGGCATCAGCCACGCAGGATTTTCTTCACGTGACGCAGAAGGTGACGCTGGGAAAAGAGGAGGCACAAAATGAACCTGTTTGTCACACCCAGCCAACGGTGAAAACCCAGGGAAGGATTCTGCCGTGCGGGGCCGGGCTGTGCACCCCCGGAGCTCCAGCCGGCCGGTTTCGCTCCCCTTTGCCGGGTACCGGGGAGACACCGCCGCCTCGTGCTGCCGCCTGCCCCCCGGGGAGAGCCGGGGGACCCCCACCTCACTTCAGCCCTCGGGAACGGGACCGGGAGAGACCCTCCACGCAAAGAGAGCGGATCCACGCGTGGCGTGGATTTAATCCCCGAGAGAAGAGGCCGGGCTCCCCGCTGGCAGAAGGACAACTCGCCTCCCTGCCGCTCGGAGCGCCTTGCCGGGGACAGCCCTGCCTGCGCCTGGCTGCTCTTCAGCCGTGCTGGGAGTGCAGTCTGGCCGACGGATGCTCCGGCAAACAGATACTGCAGCGAATCGCAGCTCCCGCTCGTTACAGCTGCTGGTAATTTTGCCTCTGGCTAAGGCATGCCCCAGACAGCGGACACCTCGTCTCGTTCCAGCTCCTGCTTGCTACGGTTCTGGCTAATCGAAGCTCCAGCTCTGCACCGTTGATTTCAGCTCCTTCTCCTTACAAGCTCCAGCTATTTGCAACAGCCTGGGCTTTTGACAAGGTCGTAAACCAACCGCCGTCAAAACTCGACTATTAGGATTAAATATCATAGTTGGACATTGTATAAGCATTAATGAGTTTGTACGACTAATTAGTTAATAACTATTCTAAGCAGTCGACAAGCAAGAGCTGGACTCGAAGAGGGCGTGCGGGGTCTGAAAAGCAGAGACCGCCTCTTCCCCCCAGAGACCACCGCAGACGTTGAGTTGGGCCTGGTGCATGCCGGCCTCCCGCACTTCGGGGTGCAGCAGGACCAGACCCGCCCCCCCCCCCCCCCCCCCCCCGAGAGGGTCCACGCACCCTGCCCACCCCCTGCTTTCCCCTGCAGCCCCCAATGCCCTCCCACCCCCCCGCACAAACGGCCAAACCGGCTTCTGCTTTAGGCCCCCAAACCAGCTCACTTAGCGCCCATTTCTGAGCCCAAAAACCCAGCTGCTGCGCCTCTTCTCAAGTCCCAAAGGTGACCCCGGGGAGGGCAAGCGCTTGCGTGATGCTTCGGGCAGAAACGGGGCTGAAAGGTCCGATCCCGGTGCCGGGGGAGCAGAGGCGAGCTGGCTGGGACCAGCTTTTGCTCCTGGAACAACCCCAGGTCCCTGCTCCGAGGTCCTCCCCTTGGGGCCCTGGGGTGGACCTGTCCCTCCCCTTCAAATGCTGCAGGAGTTTCGGGGGCAGAAGGCCGTTTCTAAGCCCTCTCTCCAGCAGCTCCTCCCTCGACTCGGCCCGCGAAGCCCCCAGTCTGCCTGCAGGGAGGGCTGGGGGGTCCCCGGCCCCACGGGGCGACAGTGGGGACTCGCAGGGAGGATCTGTTTGCACAAAGCGCCCCGCCCCCCCCCCCCCCCCCCGCCGGCCGGCCCCCCCCGCCCCGGCCCACTGCGCGGCCCCTCTAGGGCACGCAGCCCCCCCCCCAACTCCCCACTCCCCAGATGCTCACAGCCCCTCCCCCGCCTGGAGCCCCCCCAGACCCTGTCCCCGGAGCCTGCAGAACCGCCCCCCCCCCCGCCACAGCCCGGCTCCCCGGGCCCGCGGCCCCTCACACTCACGCTGCGCCGCCGCCTCGGTGCAGAGCCCGCCGCGCGGCCCGTTGGAATACCGTCCGCAACCAATCAGCGCGCGGCTCCACCGGACCGCCCGCGCGAGGCACGCCGGGAGTTGTAGTCCCCACCCGGGGACCGCGCATGCGCACGGCGCCCCGGGGACCGCGCATGCGCACGGCGCCCCGGGGACCGCGCATGCGCACGGCGCCCCGGGGACCGCGCATGCGCACGGCGCCCCGGGGACCGCGCATGCGCACGGCGCCCCGGGGACCGCGCATGCGCACGGCGCCCCGGGGACCGCGCATGCGCACGGCGCCCCGGGGACCGCGCATGCGCACGGCGCCCCGGGGACCGCGCATGCGCACGGCGCCCCGGGGACCGCGCATGCGCACGGCTCGCAGCCCCTCCCCAGCGTTTGCAAGCACTTCCCAGCCCCAGGACCCCCGGAGTTCACAGCACCCGACCACACCATTTTCCAGCCCCCTGGGAGCCCCACTCTCAAGTCCCGCCAGGACCCACAGCCCCACTCCCCAGCTCCTTGGGGGACCGCGATCTCGATGGTCCGGGAGTCCTCCAGGTGTACTCTCTGGTCTGGACGTCCGTTTCTATGGTCCGGCAGTCCTCCAGGAGTACTCTCTAGGCCGGACTTTGCTCTCTATGGTCCGGCAGTCCTCCGGGGGTACTCTCTAGGCCGGACTTTGCTCTCTATGGTCCGGCAGTCCTCCGGGGGTACTCTCTAGGCCGGACTTTGCTCTCTATGGTCCGGCAGTCCTCCAGGGGGTACTCTCTAGGCCGGACTTTGCTCTCTATGGTCCGGCAGTCCTCCGGGGGTACTCTCTAGGCCGGACTTTGCTCTCTATGGTCCGGCAGCCCTCCGGGGATACTCTCTGGTCCAGCTCCCGTCTCTATGGTCCGGCAGTCCTCCGGGGGTACTCTCTGGTCCAGCTCCCGTCTCTATGGTCCGGGAGTCCTCCGGGGGTACTCTCTAGGCCGGACTTTGCTCTCTATGGTCCGGCAGTCCTCCGGGGGTACTCTCTAGGCCGGACTCTGCTCTCTATGGTCCGGCAGTCCTCCAGGGGGTACTCTCTAGGCCGGACTCTGCTCTCTATGGTCCGGCAGTCCTCCAGGGGGTACTCTCTAGGCCGGACTCTGCTCTCTATGATCCGGCAGTCCTCCAGGGGGTACTCTCTAGGCCGGACTCTGCTCTCTATGGTCCGGAAGTTCCCCACGTGCACTCTCCGGTCCGGACGACCGTCTCGATGGTCCGGCAGTTCTCCAGTTGTACTCTCTAGGCCGCACATTTTCCTCTATGGTGCGGAAGTCCCCCAGCTACATTCTATGCGTCTGGACCTCCGTCTCTATGGTCCGGAAGTCCTCCAGGTGTACTCTCTGGCCCGGCAGTCCGCCATCTCTATGGTCCGGGAGTCCTCCAGCTATACTCTCTGGTCTGGACTGGGCTGGGCTCTATGGTCCGGAAGTCCTCCAGCCCCTCTCCCCGACCCCCTAGGGCTCGCAGCCCCCCCCGGCCCCCCCGGGATGCACAGCCCCACTCCTCGGCCCCCTCGGGGGTCCGCAGCCCCCCCAGTCCCCCTCCCCAGATGCTCACAGGGGGAAAGGAACGGCTCGGCCTCAAGCTCTGCGGGCTGCCTGTGGCCCCTGCAGAGCCCACGATCCTCGGCAGCCCACACGCGGGGCGAAGCTCACAGCCCGAGAAGGAGTCACGGGGAGCCGCCGCTCCTGCCACAACCCTCCTTCCCAGCCTGCTGCTGGAGCACAAGGCACTTGAAAGCAGCAGGAAAGAACAAGGAGGGCCTCGCAAGATGGCAGGAATAACGCGGGCAGCCTAAAGCGTTTAGCCAGGCAGGGCTTGCCACTCACCTTGTGCCGTGGTCGAATCCCAGCCCGCAACTCAGCACCACACAACCGCTCACTCGCTGCCCCCTCAGCGGGAGGGGGGAGAGAATTGGAAGGGCAAAAGTGAAAAAACTCCACTTGTAAGGGAAAGGGGGGGGGGGGAAAAAACCCCAAACAACAGAGAGAAAAACCCCAGACAGACAAGCGGTACAAACGAAAACAAGGGCTCGCCGCCAACCGCCCGATGCCCAGCCAGCCGCAGCCCAGCAGCGGCCCCCCCGCCAACCGCCCCCCGAGTTTTATTTCCTGACGTCATAGTGTCTGGAACATCCCCTGGGTCCGCCGGGGTCAGCTCTCCCAGCGGTGCCCCCTCCCAGGCCCTCGCGCACCCCCAGCCCGCTCGCCGGCAGGGCGGGGCGAGGAGCAGCACAGCCCCCGGCGCCGTGCAAGCGCTGCGCAGCGGGAACTCACGCAGCCCCGCGTCACCGACGCCGTTTTCAGCACAAACCCAAAACGCAGGAGGAGGGCGAGCGGGGTGGGAGCGGGGGGCGGGGGAGCGGGAGGGGGGTGCCAGAGTTTGGGCGGGGGGCAACGGGCAGGTTGGCGGGGCAGGCAGCACCCCAGGGGTCCGGGCCCCTCAAATGGCTGGTGTTTCACCCCAAAGCTTCCCCAAATCGGGGGGGTTTTTGCTTTTCTATAATATCAAAACTGGGGTTTTTTCCTTTTCCAAAATATTCCACTTGGAGGTTTTTCAACGCTTTTTCACAACAAAAATTGGCGATTTTTGCTTTTTCGTTTTGTGCATGAAAATGGGGGTTTTTTTGCTTTCCGGCTGCCCAAATCCTGGTGGATTTGGCTTTCCCGGGAGCTCCAAGTTGGGTATTTTTCCCCAAAAAATGCGGGGGTTTTTTTTCCCCACCCCTTGCAGGCCCCGAATTAGGGGTTTTGTGGTGTTTTTATGCCGTGGCAGCAGGTCCCGCTCTGTGTGCACGGCCCTGCAGGGGAAAGTCCCTGTTGGGGGAACTGGCCCCCAATCAGGATGGGAAAAGGTGGAAAAGGAGAACAGGG